>NW_027471009.1:0-30148 GCF_051020765.1 Lasioglossum baleicum
GTTATGTAATAATCGCATCCAATGATACGAGATTTAGCTAACCTCAAAGTAGGAATCTGAATAAATCTAGAATGAGAAATATTTAATAACATGTCCATCATAGAATTTCCCATTATTCTATATATAAACATTTATCATCGTCACAAATTAATACAATGTTAAGGAATTACAGCATCCAATGATACCAGACATACCTAACCTTAAGCAAGAATCTAAATAAACCTAGATTCAGGAATTTTTAACAACATGTCCTTCACAGAATTTCTGATCATTCTGGTTGTAAATTTTTGTCATAGTCAGAAAATTAATACGAAGTCATGGAATTATAGCATCCAATGATACGAGGCATACTAACACAAAGAAAGAATATAAATAAATATAGAATCAAAAATATTTAACACATGTTCTTCGCAGAATTTCCGATCATTCCAGATATAAATTTTCATCATGGTCAGAAATTATTGCGAAGTTAAGGAATAATAACATCCAATGATGCGAGACATACTTAATCTCAAAGTAAGAATCTAAATGTAACTTGAATAAGAAATATTTAACAACATGTCCTTTACAGAATTTCGATTTTTCTAGATATAAATTATCATCATCGTCAGAAGTTAATACGGTGCTAAGGAATTATAGCATCCAATGATACGTGACATACCTACCTTCTAAGGAGAGAATCTAAATAAATCTAGAATCAGAAAATATTTAACAACATGTTCTTCACAGAATTTCCGATTATTTTAAATATAAATTTTTATTATCGTCAGAAGTTAATACAAAGTTATAGAATTATAGTGTCCAATGATACGAGACATACCTAGCACAAAGTAAGGATCTAGATACGTCTTGTATCAGAAATATTTCCTGACATGTTCATCACATGTTTCCGAATCATTCTAGTTATAAATTTTTATCATCGTCAGAAATTAATACAAAGTTAAGGGAATTATAGCATCCAATGATACGAGTCATAGCTACTCAGAGTACGACTCTAAATAAATCTCGAATCAGTAATATTAAAGAACATGATCTTCACAAAATTTACTATTATTATAGTTATAAATTCTTGTCATCGTAAGAAATTAATACGAAGTTAAGGAATAATAGCATCCAATGATACGAGCATACATAACCTCAAAGTAAGAGTCTAAATATAACTACAATCAGAAATATTTAACAACATGTTCATAACTGAATTTCCGATTAGTCTATATATTAATTTTATCATGGTCTCAAATTAATACGAAGTTAAGGAATTATAGCATCCAATGATACGAGACATACCTAACATCAAATTAAGAATCTCAATAAAACTAGAATCAGAAGTGTTTAACATGTTCACAGAATTTCCGATTATTATAGATATAAATTTTTGTCACTGACAGAAATTAATACGAAGTTAAGGAATAATTGCATCCAATGATACGAGGCATACCTAACCTCAAGTAAGACTCTAAATATAACTACAATCAGAAATATTTAACAACATGTTCTTCACAGAATTTTCGATTATTCCAGATATAAATTTTTGTCATCGTCAGAAATTGATACGAAGTTAAGGAATTATAGCATCCAGTGGTACGAGACACAACCTAAGCCCAAGGTATGAATCTAAATAAATCTAGGATCAGAAATATTTAACGACATGTTCTTCACGGAATTTCCGATTTTTCTGGAAATAAATTTTTTACATCGTCAGAAATTAATACGAAGTTAAGGATTTATAGTATCCAATTATACGAGACATACTAACCTCAAAGGAAGAATCTAAATAAATCTAGAATCAGAAATATTTAACAACATTTTCTTCACAAAATTAACGATTATTCTAGTTATAAATTTTTGTCATCGTCAGAAATTAATACGAAGTAA
The DNA here is from genome assembly GCF_051020765.1 of Lasioglossum baleicum. Lineage (NCBI taxonomy): Eukaryota > Metazoa > Arthropoda > Insecta > Hymenoptera > Halictidae > Lasioglossum > Lasioglossum baleicum. The sequence continues at coordinate 1,876 of NW_027471009.1, forward strand.
GGAATTATAGCATCCAGTGGTACGAGACACACCTAAGCCAAGGTATGAATCTAATAAATCTAGATCAGAAATATTTAACAACATGTTCTTCACAGAATTTCTGATTAATCTAGTTATAAATTTTTGTTATAGGCAGATGATAATACTAAGTTAAGGAATTATAGTATCCAATGATACGAGACATACCTGACCTCAAAGTAAGATCTAAATAAAACTAGAATCACAAATATTTAATAACATGTTCTTCACGGAATATCCGATTATTATAGATATAAATTTTATCATCTTCAGAAATTAATACGAAGTTTAGGAATAATTGCATCCAATGATACGAGATATACCAAACCTCAGAGTATGAATCTAAATAAATACAGAATCAGCAATATTTAACATCTTCAACACAGGATTTCTGATTATTCGAGATATAAGTTTTTGTTATAGACAGAAACTAATACGAAGTTAAGGAATAACAGCATCCAATGATACGAGACATACCTAACTCAAAGGAAGAATTTAATATATCAAGAATCTGAAATATATAACAAAATGTCCTTCACAGAATTTCTGATTATTCTACATATTTATTTTTGTCATAGACAGAAATTATACGAAGTTAAGGAATAACAGCATCCAATGATACGAGGCATACCTAACCTCAAAGTAAGAATCTAACTAAACATAGAATCAGAAATATTTAACAACATGTCCATCACAGATTTTCAGACTGTTCTATATATAAACACTTATCATCGTCACAAATTAATACGAAGTTAAGCAATTATAGCATCCAATGATACGAGACATACCTAACCTCAAAGTAAGAATCTAAATAAATATAGAATCAAATATATTAACAACATGTTCTTCGCATAATTTCCGATCATTCCAGATATAATTTTTATCATGGTCAGAAATTAATGCGAAGGTAAGGAATAATAGCATCCAATGATACGAGCATACTTAACCTCAAAGTATGAATCTAAATAAATCTAGAATCAGGAATATTTACCAACACGTTCTTCACAGAATTTCTGATTATTCTGGTTATAAATTTTTGTCATAGACAGAAATTAATAAGATGTTAAGGAATTATAGTATCCAATCATACGAGGCACACCTAACCTCAAAGTAAGAATTCTAAATAAAAATAGAATCCGAAATATTTAACCACATGTTCATCACACAATTACCGATTATTCTAGTTATAAATTTTTGTCACAGACAGAAAATAATACGAAGTTAAGGAATTTTAGTATCCAATGATACGAGGCATTCTTAACATCAAAGTATGAATCTAAATGAAACTTGAGTCAGGAATATTTATCAACATGATCTTAGCAGAATTTCCGATTATTCTATATATAAATTCCTATCATCTCCAGAAATTAATGCGAAGTTAGGGATTAATAGCATCCAATGATACGAGCATACTTCATCTCAAAGTATGAATCTAAATAAATCTCGAATCAGGAATAATTACCAACATGTTCATCACACAATTACCGATTATTCTAGTTATAAATTTTTGTCACAGACGGAAATTAGTACGCAGTTAAGGAATTGTAGTATCCAATGATACGAGGCATAGTTAGCCTCAGAGTATGTACCTAATAAATCTAGAATCAGGAATATTTAACAACATGCTCCACACAGAATTTCTGATTATTCAGATATAAATTTGTTTCATAGACAGATATTAATGCGAAGATAAGGAATAATAGCATCCAATTATCCGATGCATTCTTAACCTCAAAGTAAGAATCTAAATAAATCTATAATGAGAAATATTATTAGCATGTCCATCACTGAATTTCCGATTACTCTATATATAAATTTATATCATCGTCTAAATTAATATGAAGTTAAGGAATAATAGCATCCAATGATAGGAGGCATATCTAACCTCAAAGCAAGAATCTAAATGAAACTTGAATCAGAAGTAATTAACAACATGTTCTACACATAATTTCCGGTTATTCTCGTTACAAATTTTTGTCATAAACAGAAATTAATACCAAGTTAAGCAATTATAGCATCCAATGATACGAGACATACCTAACCTCAAGTAAGAATCCTAAATAAATATAGAATCAAAAATATTTAACAACATGTTCGTCGCATAATTTCCGATCATTCCAGATATAAACTTTTATCATCTTCAGAAATTAATGCGAAGTTTAGGAATAATAGCATTCAACGATACCAGACATACCTGACCTCAAGGCAAGAGTCTAATAAAACTAGAATCAGAAACATTTAACATGTTCATAGAATTTCCGATTATTCTATATATAAATATTTGTCATCGTCAGAAATTAATACGAAATTAAGGAATTATAGCATCCAATTATAAAAAACACACCTAACCCCAAAGTATGAATCTAAATAAATCTAGAATCAGGAATATTTAACAACGTGTTCATCACTGAATTTCCGATCATTCTAGATATAAATTTTTGTCATCGCCACAAATTAATCCGAAGTAACGGAATTATAGCATCCAACGATACGAGACATACCTAACCTCAAAGTAAGAATCTAAATAAAATTAGAATCGGAAATATTTAACAACATGTTCTTCACGGAATTTCCGATTATTCCATATACAAATTTATATCATCGTCACAAATTAATATGAAATTGAGGAATAATAGGCATCCAATGATACGAGGTATAGCTAACCTCAAAGTAGGAATCTGAATAATCTCGAATGCGAAATATTTAATAACATGTCCATCACAGATTTTCCGATTGTTCTATATATAAACATTCATCATCGTCACAAATTAATGCGAAGTTAAGGAACTATAGCATCCAATGATACGAGGCATTCTTAACCTCAAAGTGAGAATCTAAATAAATCTAGAAAAAGAAATTTTAATAACATGTTCATCACACAATTTACGATATTCTAGATATATATTTTTATCATGGTCAGAGATTAATGCGAAGTTAAGTAATAATAGCATCCAATGATACGAGGCATACCTACCTCAAAGTAAGAATCTAAATAAAAATAGAATCAGAAATAATTAGCAACATGGTCCTCACAGCATTCTTGATTATTCTAGTTATATCTTTTTGTCACAGACAGAAATTAGTAGGAAGTTACGGAATTATAGTATCCTATGATACGAGACATAGTTTGCCCAGAATTTGAACCTAATAAATCTAGAATCAGGAATATTTAACAACATGCTCCACACAGAATTTCTGATTATTCCAGATATAATTTTGTTTCAAAGACAGAAATTAATGCGAAGTTAAGGAATAATAGCATCCAATGATACGAGGCATACTTAACCTCAAATTATGAATCTAAATAAATCTAGAATCAGGAATATTTAACAGCATGTTTTCACATAATTTCTGGTTATTCTAGTCATTAGTTCTTGTCATAGACACAAATTAATACGTAGTACAGGAATTATTGATTCGATGATACGAGACATACCTAACCTCAAAGTAAGAATCTAGGTAAAACCAGAATCAGAAATATTTAACAAAATGTCCTTCACAGAATTTTCTGATTATTCTACTTATTTATTTTTGTCATAGACAGAAATTAATACGAAGTTAAGGAATAACAGCATCCAATGATACGATGCATACCTAACCTCAAAGTAAGAATCTAACTAAACATAGAATCAGAAATATTTAACAACATGTTCATCACTCAATTACCGATTATTATAGATATATATTTTTATCATCGTCAGAAATTAATACGAAGTTAAGGAATTATAGTATCCAATGATACGAGATATAAATACCCTCAAAGAAGGAATCTGAATAAATCTTGAATGGGAAATATTTAATAACATGTCCATCACAGATTTTCAGACTGTTCTATATATAAACACTTTATCATCGTCACAAATTATACGAAGTTAAGCAATTATAGCATCCAATGATACGAGACATACCTACCCTCAAAGTAAGAATCTAAATAAATATAGAATCAAATATATTTAACAACATTTTCTGCGCATAATTTCCGATCATTCCAGATATAAATTTTTATCATGGTCAGAAATTAATGCGAAGGTAAGGAATAATAGCATCCAATGATACGAGCATACTTAACCTCAAAGTATGAATCTAAATAAATCTAGAATCAGGAATATTTACCAACATGTTCTTCACAGAATTTCTGATTATTCTTTTTATAAATTTTTGTCATAGACAGAAATTAATAAGATGTTAAGGATTAATAGCATCCAATGATACGAGCATACTTATCCTTAAAGTATGAATTTAAATAAATCTAGGAATCAGTAATAATTAGCACATGGTCCTCACAGCATTCCTGATTATTCTAGTTATATCTTTTTGTCACAGACGGAAATTAGTACGAAGTTAAGGAATTGTAGTATCCAATGATAGCGAGACATAGTTAGCTTCAGAATATGTACCTAATAAATCTAGAATCAGGAATATTTAACAACATGCTCCACACAGAATTTCTGATTATTCTAGATATAAATTTGTTTCAGAGACAGATATTAATGCGAAGTAAACGAATAATAGCATCCAATGATCCGATGCATTCTTAACCTCAAAGTATGAATCTAAATAAATCTAGAATAAGGAATAATTAGCAACATGGTCCTCACAGCATTCCTGATTATTCAAGTTATTATGTTTTGTCATAGACAGAAATAAATACGAAGTTAAGGAATTACAGTATCCAGTGATACGAGACATACCTAACATCAAGGTGTGAACCTAAATAAATCAGAGTCAGGGATTTTTAGCAACATGGACCTTACAGAATTCCTGCTTATTCCAGTTATAAATTTTTGTCATGGACAGAAATTAATACGAAGTAGGAATTATAGTATCCAATGACTCGAGGCATATCTAACCTGAAAGTAACAATCCAAATAAAAGAAGAATCAGAAATATTTAACAACATTTTCTTCACAGATTTTCCGATTATTCTAGTTATAAATTTTTATCATCGTCATAATCTAATACGAAGTTATGGAATTATAGTATCCAATGACTCGAGACATACCTAACCTCATAGTAAGAATCTAATAAATCTAGAATCAGAAATGTATAAAAACATGTTCATCACACAATTACCGGCCATTCGAAATATAAAGTTTTATCATCGTCACAAATTAATAGCGAAGTTAGGGAATTATAATATCCAATGATACGAGCCATACCTAACCTGAAAGTATGAATCTAAATAAAACTGGAATCAGAAATATTTAACTACATGTCTTCACAGAATTTCCGATTATTCTAGATATAAATTTTTATATCGACACAAAATAATAGGAAGTTTAGGAATAATTGCATCCAATGATACGAGATATACCAAACCTCAGAGTATGAATCTAAATGAATACAGAATCAGCAATATTTAACATCTTCATCACAGGATTTCTGATTATTCGAGATATAATTTTTTGTTATAGACAGGAACTAATACGAATTTAAGGAATTATAATATCCAATGATACGAGGCCTGCCTAACCTAAAGTAAGAATCTAAATAAACTGGAATCAGAAATATTTAACTACATGGTCTTCACAGAATTCTGATTATTCTACTTATATATTTTGTCATAGACCGAAATTAATACGAAGTTAAGGAATAACAGCATCCAATGATACGAGACATACCTAACCTCAAAGTCAGAATATAAACAAAACTAGAATCAGAAATATTTAACAGCATTCCGATTATTCCAGATATAAATTTGTTTCGTAGACAGAAATTAATACGAAGTTAAGGAATTATAGTATCCACTGATACGAGGTATAGCTAACCTCAAAGTATGAATCTAAATAAATCTAGAATCAGGAATATTTAACACCATGTTCTTCACAGAATTTTTGACTAATCTAGTTATAACTTTTTGTCACAGACAGAAATTAATACGAAGTTAAGGAATAATAGCATCCAATGATAGGAGATATAGTTAACCTCACAGTAAGAATCTAAATATATCTAAAATCAGAATTATTTAATAATATATTCATCACAGAATTTCTGATTATTGAAGTATAAATTTTTGTCATAGACAGAAATTAATACTAAGGTAAGAAATTATCCCATCCAATGATACCAGACATACCTAACCTCAAAGTACGAATCTAAATAAAACTAGAATCAGAAATATTTAACAACACGTTCTGCACAGAATTTCCGGTTATTCTACATACAAATTCTGATCATAGTCAGAAGTTAATACGAAGTTAAGGAATAATAGCATCCAATGGTACGAGACACACCTAACCTCAAAGTAAGAATGTAGGTAAAACCAGAATCAGAAATATTTAACAACATGTTCTGCACAGAATTTCCGATTATTCTGTATTTAAATTTTTGTCACAGACAGAAATTAATACGAAGTTAATGAATTATAGTACCCAATGATACGAGATATACCTAACCTCAAAGCAAGAATATAAATAAATCTAGAATCAGGAATATTTAGCAACATGGTCCTCACAGAATTCTTGATAATTCTCGTTATAAATTTTTGACATAGACTGAAATCAATACGAAGTTAAGGATTTATAGTTTCCAATGATACGAGACATACCTAACCACAAAGTGTGAATCTAAATAAATCTAGAATCAGGGATATTTAGCAACAAGGTCCGCACGGAACTCCTGATAATTCTTGTTGTAAATTTTTGTCATAGACAGAAATTAATACGAAGTTATGCAATTATAGTATCCAATGATACGATATATACCTAACCTCATGGATGAATCTGAATAAATATAGAATGAGAAATATTTAATAATACGTCCATCACCGAGTTTCCGTTTATTGTATATATAAATTTTTATCATCGTCAGAAATTAGTACGAAGTTAAGGAATAATAGCATCCAATGACACGAGGCATACCTAACCTCGAAGTATGAATCAAAATAAATCAAGAATCAGGAACGTTTACCAACATGCTCATCACAGAATTTCCGATTATTTTAGTAATAAATTTCTGTAATCGTCAGAAATTAATACAAAGTAAAGGAATTATAGCATCCAATGGTACGAGACATACCTAACCTCAAATCAAGAATATAAATAAATCTAGAATCAGAAATAGTTAACAACATATTCTTCGCAGAATTTCCGATTAACTTAATTATAAATTTTTATCATCGTCAGAAATTAATACGAAGTTAAGGAATAATAGCATCCAATGATACGAGATACACCTAACCTCAAAGTATGAATCAAAATAAATAATGAATCAGGAATATTCAACAACATGTTCTTCACAGAATTTCCGATTATTTTAGTTATAAATTTTTATCATCGACAGAAATTACTACGAAGATAAGGAATTATAGCATCCAATGATACGAGACATACCTAACCTCAAAGTATGAATCTAAATAAACATAGAATCAGGAATATTTAACAACACGTACTTCACAGACTTCCCGATTGTTCTAGATATAAATTTTATCATCGTCAGAAGTTAGTACGATGTTAAGGAATAATAGCATCCAATGATCCGAGGAATACCTAACCTCAAAGTAAGAATCTAAATAAATCTAGACCCAGGAATATTAAAATACATGTTCTTCACTGAATTTCTGATTAACCAAGTTGTAAATTTTTATCATCGTGCCAAATTAATACGATGTAATGGAATTATAGAATGCAATGATACGAGGCATACCTAAACTCAAAGTCAGAATCTAAATTAATCTAGAATCAGGAATATTATCGACATGTTCTGCACAGAATTTGTGATTAATCGAGGTATAAATTTTTGTCATAGACAGAAATTAATACGAAGTTGAGGAAAATTAGCATCCAATGATACGAGACATACTTAACCTCAAAGTATGATTCTAAATAAATCTAGAATCAGGAATACTTAATATGCCCTTCACAGAATTTGTGACTGATCTAGTAATAATTTTTTGTCACAGACAGAAATTAGTACGATGTTAAGGAATTATAGTAACCAATGATACGAGACATAGCTAACCTCAAAGTGTGAATCCAAATAAGTCTAGAATGAGGGATATATAGCAAAGTGGTCCCACAGAATTCCTGATTATTCCGTTTTTAAATTTTTGTCGTAGACAGAAATTTATACGAAGAAGTGGAATTAAAGTATCCAATGGTACGAGGCATACCTAACCTCAAAGTAAGAATCTAAATAAATCTAGAACGAGAAATATTCAAACACATGTCCATCATAGAATTTCCGATAATTCTATATATAAATATTTATCATTGTCACAAATTAACACGAAGTTAAGGAATTATAGCATTCAAGGATACGAGGCATTCTTAACTACAAAGTAAGAATCTAAATGAAACTTGAATGAGAAATATTTAACAACATGTTCTACACACAACTTCCGATTATTCTTGTTATAAATTTTTGTCATGGACAGGAATTAATACGAAGTTAAGGAATTATAGTATCCAATGATACGAGACATACCTAACCTCGATATGTGAATCTAAATAAATCAGGAATCAGGAATATTTAACATGTTCTTCACAGAATTTTCGATTATTCTAGTTATAAATTTTTATCATCGTCAGAAATTAACACGAAGTTCAGGAACGACAGCGTCCAATGGCAAGAGGCATACCTAACCTCAAAGTATGAATCTAAATAAAAATAGAATCTGAAATATTTAACAACATGTTCTTCACAGAATATCCGATTATTCTAGATACAAATTTATATCATCGTCAGAAATTATTGGGATGTTAAGGAATTATGGTATCCAATGATTCGAGACATACCTAACCTCAAAGTAAGAATGTAAATAAAACTAGAATCAGAAATATTTAACGACATGTTCTTCACAGAATATCCGATTATTCTATATATAAATTTTTGTCATAGACAGAACTTAATACGAAGTTATGTAATTATAGTATCCATTGATATGAGACATACCTAACCTGAAGCTATGAATCTAAATAAATCTAGAATCAGGAATATTTAACAACATGTTCTTCACAGAATTTCCGATTATACTCGAAATAAGTTTGTATCATCGTCAGAAATTAATACGAGGTAATGGAATTATAGCATACAATGGCACGAGACATACCTAACCTCGAAGTATGAATCAAAATAAGTCAAGAAACAGGAATATTTAACATCATGTTCATCACAGAATTTATGATTACTTTAGTTACAAATTTTTATCACCGTCAGAAATTACCACGAAGATTAGGAATTATAGCATCCAATGATACGAGACATACCTATCCTCAAAGTAAGAATCTAAATAAGTATAGAATCAGAAATATTTAACAACATGTTCTTCACAGAATTTTTGACTAATCTAGTTATAACTTTTTGTCACAGACAGAAATTAATACGAAGTTAAGGAATAATAGCATCCAATGATAGGAGACATACTTAACCTCAAAGCAAGAATATAAGAAAATCTAGAATCAGGAATATTTAGCAACATGGTCCTCACAGAATTCCTGATTATTCTAGTAGTACATATTTGGCATCGTCAGAAATTAATACGAAGATAAAGAATAATAGCATTCAATGATACGAGGCATACCTAACCTCAAAATATGAATCTAAATAAATCTAGAATCAGAAATATTTAACATCATATTCTTCACAGAACTTCAGATAATTCTAGATATATATTTATAGCAACGACAGAAATTAATACGAAATTGAAGAATTATAGTTATCAATGATACGAGACATACCTAACCTCAAATTAAGAACCAAAATGAATCTAGAATCAGGAATATGTAGCAACATGTTCCTCAAAGAATCGCTGATTATTATAATTTTAAATTTTTGTCATATACGGAAATAAATACGAAGATATGCAATTATAGCTTCCAATGATACGAGACATACCTAACCTCAAAGTAAGAATATAAACAAAACTAGAATCAGAAATATTTAACAGCATGTTCATCACAGAAATTCCGATTATTCTAGATATAAATTTGTTTCGTAGACAGAAATTAATACGAAGTTAAGGAATTATAGTATCCACTGATACGAGGTATAGCTAACCTCAAAGTATGAATCTAAATAAATCTAGAATCAGGAATATTTAACAACATGGTCCTCACAGAATTCTTGATTATTCTCGTTATAAATTTTTGACATAGACTGAAATCAATACGAAGTTAAGGATTTATAGTTTTCAATGATACGAGACATACCTAACCACAAAGTGTGAATCTAAATAAATCTAGAATCAGGGATATTTAGCAACAAGGTCCGCACAGAATTCCTGATAATTCTAGTTGTAAATTTTTGTCATAGACAGAAATTAATACGAAGTTATGCAATTATAGTATCCAATGATACGATATATACCTAAGCTCATGGGATGAATCTGAATAAATATAGAATGAGAAATATTTAATAATACGTCCATCACCGAATTTCCGTTTATTGTATATATAAGTTTTTAACGTCATCAGAAATTAATACGATGTTAAGGAACTATAGCATCCATCAATACGAGACATACCTTACCACAAAGTAAGAATCTAAATCAAATTAGAATCTGAAATATTTAACAACATGTTCTTCACAGAATTCCCGATTATTCTATATATAAATTTTTATCATCGTCACAAACTAATACGACTGTTAAGGAACAATAACATCCAGTGCCACGAGGCATACCTAAACTCGAAGCAAGAATATAAATAAATGTAGAATCAGAAATATTTAGCAATATGTGCTTAACAGAATTCCAGATTATTCTAGATATAAATTATAATCATCGACACAAATTAGTACTAAGTTAAGAAATAAAAGTATCCAAAGGTACGAAACACACCTATCCTCAAAGTAAGATTCTAAATAAATCTAGAATCTGAAAATTAATCAACATTTTCTTCACAGAATTTCCGATTATTCTAGATATAAATTTTTATCATCGCCAGAAATTAATTCCAAGTTTATGAATAATACAATCCAGTGATACGAGACATACCTAACCTCAAAGTATGAATCTAAATAAAACTAGAATCAGAAATATTTAACAACATGTTCTTCGCAGAATTTCCGATTATCCTAGATATAAATTTCTACCATCGTCAGAAATTAATACGATGTTAAGGAATTATAACGTCCAATGATACGAGACATACCTAATCTCAAAGTAAGAATCTAAACATAACTTGAATCTGAAATATTTAACATCATGTTCATCACGGGATTTCTAATTATTCTAGTTATAAATTTTGTATCACCGTCAGAAATTAATACGATGTTAACGAATTATAACGTCCAATGATACGAGACATACATAATCTCAAAGTAAGAATCTGAACATAACTTGAATCAGAAATATTTTATGACATGTTCATCACATGTTTCCCAATCATTCTGGTTATAAATTTTTATCATCGTCAGAAATTAGTACGAAGTTAAGGAATTATAGTATACAATGATACGACACATAGTTAACGTCAAAGTATGAATCTAAATAAATCTAGAATCAGTAATATTTAACATCATGTTCCACACAGAATTTCTGATTATTCCAGATATATATTTGTTTCATAGACAGAAATTAATACGAAGTTATGGAATTATAGTATTCACTGATACGAGATATAGCTAGCCTCAAAGTATGAATCTAAAAATATGTAGAATCAGGAATATTTAACAACATGTTGTTCACAGAATTTTTGACTAATCGATATATAACTTTTTTACACAGACAGAAATTAGTACGAAGTTAGGGAGTTATATTATCCAATGATACGAGGCATACCTAATCACAAAGAAAGAATCTAAATAAATATAAAATCAGGAACTTTTAACAACATGTTCCACACAGAATTTCGGATTATTCTAGATATAAATTTGTTTCATAGACAGAAATTAATACGAAGTTACGGAATTATAGTATCCAATGATACGAGACATTCCTTACCTCAAATTAAGAATCTAAATAAAACTTGAGTCAGGGATATATAACAATATGTTCCTCACAGAATTTCTGATTATTGTAGTAATATATTTTTGTCATGGTCAGAAATTAATAAGAAGATAAAGAATAATAGCATCCAATGACACGAGGCATACCTACCCTCAAAGTATGAATCTAAATAAAAGTAGAATCAGAAATATTTAACAACATGTTCTTCACAGAATTTCCGATTATTTTAAATATAAATTTTTATTGTCGTCAGAAATTAATACAAAGTTAAAGAATTATAGTGTCCAATGATACGAGACATACCTAGCCTCAAAGTAAGGATCTGGATACGTCTTGAATCAGAAATATTTTATGACTTGTTCATCACATGTTTCCCAATCATTCTAGTTATAAATTTTTATCATCGTCAGAAATTAATACGAAGTTAAGTAATAATCGCATCCAATGATACGAGATATAGCTAACCTCAAAGTAGGAATCTGAATAAATCTAGAATGAGAAATATTTAATAACATGTCCATCATAGAATTTCCCATTATTCTATATATAAACATTTATCATCGTCACAAATTAATACAATGTTAAGGAATTACAGCATCCAACGATACCAGACATACCTAACCTTAAAGCAAGAATCTAAATAAACCTAGATTCAGGAATTTTTAACAACATGTCCTTCACAGAATTTCTGATCATTCTGGTTGTAAATTTTTGTCATAGTCAGAAATTAATACGAAGTCATGGAATTATAGCATCCAATGATACGAGGCATACCTAACCACAAAGAAAGAATATAAATAAATATAGAATCAAAAATATTTAACAACATGTTCTTCGCAGAATTTCCGATCATTCCAGATATAAATTTTCATCATGGTCAGAAATTATTGCGAAGTTAAGGAATAATAACATCCAATGATGCGAGACATACTTAATCTCAAAGTAAGAATCTAAATGTAACTTGAATAAGAAATATTTAACAACATGTCCTTTACAGAATTTCCGATTTTTCTAGATATAAATTATCATCATCGTCAAAAGTTAATACGGTGCTAAGGAATTATAGCATCCAATGATACGTGACATACCTACCTTCAAAGGAAGAATCTAAATAAATCTAGAATCAGAAATATTTAACAACATGTTCTTCACAGAATTTCCGATTATTTTAAATATAAATTTTTATTATCGTCAGAAGTTAATACAAAGTTATAGAATTATAGTGTCCAATGATACGAGACATACCTAGCCACAAAGTAAGGATCTAGATACGTCTTGTATCAGAAATATTTTCTGACATGTTCATCACATGTTTCCGAATCATTCTAGTTATAAATTTTTATCATCGTCAGAAATTAATACAAAGTTAAGGAATTATAGCATCCAATGATACGAGTCATAGCTACCCTCAGAGTACGACTCTAAATAAATCTCGAATCAGTAATATTAAAGAACATGATCTTCACAAAATTTACTATTATTATAGTTATAAATTCTTGTCATCGTAAGAAATTAATACGAAGTTAAGGAATAATAGCATCCAATGATACGAGGCATACATAACCTCAAAGTAAGAGTCTAAATATAACTACAATCAGAAATATTTAACAACATGTTCATAACTGAATTTCCGATTAGTCTATATATTAATTTTTATCATGGTCTCAAATTAATACGAAGTTAAGGAATTATAGCATCCAATGATACGAGACATACCTAACATCAAATTAAGAATCTCAATAAAACTAGAATCAGAAGTGTTTAACATGTTCACAGAATTTCCGATTAATATAGATATAAATTTTTGTCACTGACAGAAATTAATACGAAGTTAAGGAATAATTGCATCCAATGATACGAGGCATACCTAACCTCAAAGTAAGACTCTAAATATAACTACAATCAGAAATATTTAACAACATGTTCTTCACAGAATTTTCGATTATTCCAGATATAAATTTTTGTCATCGTCAGAAATTGATACGAAGTTAAGGAATTATAGCATCCAATGATACGAGACATACCTAACATCAAATTAAGAATCTAAATAAAACTAGAATCAGAAGTGTTTAACATGTTCACAGAATTTCCGATTATTATAGATATAAATTTTTGTCACTGACAGAAATTAATACGAAGTTAAGGAATAATTGCATCCAATGATACGAGGCATACCTAACCTCAAAGTAAGACTCTAAATATAACTACAATCAGAAATATTTAACAACATGTTCTTCACAGAATTTTCGATTATTCCAGATATAAATTTTTGTCATCGTCAGAAATTGATACGAAGTTAAGGAATTATAGCATCCAGTGGTACGAGACACACCTAAGCCCAAGGTATGAATCTAAATAAATCTAGGATCAGAAATATTTAACGACATGTTCTTCACGGAATTTCCGATTTTTCTGGATATAAATTTTTACATCGTCAGAAATTAATACGAAGTTAAGGATTTATAGTATCCAATTATACGAGACATACCTAACCTCAAAGGAAGAATCTAAATAAATCTAGAATCAGAAATATTTAACAACATTTTCTTCACAAAATTTACGATTATTCTAGTTATAAATTTTTGTCATCGTCAGAAATTAATACGAAGTTAAGGAATTATAGCATCCAGTGGTACGAGACACACCTAAGCCCAAGGTAGGAATCTAAATAAATCTAGGATCAGAAATATTTAACAACATGTTCTTCACAGAATTTCTGATTAATCTAGTTATAAATTTTTGTTATAGGCAGATGATAATACTAAGTTAAGGAATTATAGTATCCAATGATACGAGACATACCTGACCTCAAAGTAAGAATCTAAATAAAACTAGAATCACAAATATTTAATAACATGTTCTTCACGGAATATCCGATTATTATAGATATAAATTTTTATCATCTTCAGAAATTAATACGAAGTTTAGGAATAATTGCATCCAATGATACGAGATATACCAAACCTCAGAGTATGAATCTAAATAAATACAGAATCAGCAATATTTAACATCTTCAACACAGGATTTCTGATTATTCGAGATATAAGTTTTTGTTATAGACAGAAACTAATACGAAGTTAAGGAATAACAGCATCCAATGATACGAGACATACCTAACCTCAAAGGAAGAATTTAAATATATCAAGAATCTGAAATATATAACAAAATGTCCTTCACAGAATTTCTGATTATTCTACTTATTTATTTTTGTCATAGACAGAAATTAATACGAAGTTAAGGAATAACAGCATCCAATGATACGAGGCATACCTAACCTCAAAGTAAGAATCTAACTAAACATAGAATCAGAAATATTTAACAACATGTCCATCACAGATTTTCAGACTGTTCTATATATAAACACTTATCATCGTCACAAATTAATACGAAGTTAAGCAATTATAGCATCCAATGATACGAGACATACCTAACCTCAAAGTAAGAATCTAAATAAATATAGAATCAAATATATTTAACAACATGTTCTTCGCATAATTTCCGATCATTCCAGATATAAATTTTTATCCTGGTCAGAAATTAATGCGAAGGTAAGGAATAATAGCATCCAATGATACGAGCATACTTAACCTCAAAGTATGAATCTAAATAAATCTAGAATCAGGAATATTTACCAACACGTTCTTCACAGAATTTCTGATTATTCTGGTTATAAATTTTTGTCATAGACAGAAATTAATAAGATGTTAAGGAATTATAGTATCCAATCATACGAGGCACACCTAACCTCAAAGTAAGAATCTAAATAAAAATAGAATCCGAAATATTTAACCACATGTTCATCACACAATTACCGATTATTCTAGTTATAAATTTTTGTCACAGACAGAAAATAATACGAAGTTAAGGAATTTTAGTATCCAATGATACGAGGCATTCTTAACATCAAAGTATGAATCTAAATGAAACTTGAGTCAGGAATATTTATCAACATGATCTTAGCAGAATTTCCGATTATTCTATATATAAATTCCTATCATCTCCAGAAATTAATGCGAAGTTAGGGATTAATAGCATCCAATGATACGAGCATACTTCATCTCAAAGTATGAATCTAAATAAATCTCGAATCAGGAATAATTACCAACATGTTCATCACACAATTACCGATTATTCTAGTTATAAATTTTTGTCACAGACGAAAATTAGTACGCAGTTAAGGAATTGTAGTATCCAATGATACGAGGCATAGTTAGCCTCAGAGTATGTACCTAATAAATCTAGAATCAGGAATATTTAACAACATGCTCCACACAGAATTTCTGATTATTCTAGATATAAATTTGTTTCATAGACAGATATTAATGCGAAGATAAGGAATAATAGCATCCAATTATCCGATGCATTCTTAACCTCAAAGTAAGAATCTAAATAAATCTATAATGAGAAATATTTATTAGCATGTCCATCACTGAATTTCCGATTACTCTATATATAAATTTATATCATCGTCTAAAATTAATATGAAGTTAAGGAATAATAGCATCCAATGATAGGAGGCATATCTAACCTCAAAGCAAGAATCTAAATGAAACTTGAATCAGAAGTAATTAACAACATGTTCTACACATAATTTCCGGTTATTCTCGTTACAAATTTTTGTCATAAACAGAAATTAATACCAAGTTAAGCAATTATAGCATCCAATGATACGAGACATACCTAACCTCAAAGTAAGAATCTAAATAAATATAGAATCAAAAATATTTAACAACATGTTCGTCGCATAATTTCCGATCATTCCAGATATAAACTTTTATCATCTTCAGAAATTAATGCGAAGTTTAGGAATAATAGCATTCAACGATACCAGACATACCTGACCTCAAGGCAAGAGTCTAAATAAAACTAGAATCAGAAACATTTAACATGTTCATAGAATTTCCGATTATTCTATATATAAATATTTGTCATCGTCAGAAATTAATACGAAATTAAGGAATTATAGCATCCAATTATAAAAAACACACCTAACCCCAAAGTATGAATCTAAATAAATCTAGAATCAGGAATATTTAGCAACGTGTTCATCACTGAATTTCCGATCATTCTAGATATAAATTTTTGTCATCGCCACAAATTAATCCGAAGTAACGGAATTATAGCATCCAACGATACGAGACATACCTAACCTCAAAGTAAGAATCTAAATAAAATTAGAATCGGAAATATTTAACAACATGTTCTTCACAGAATTTCCGATTATTCCATATACAAATTAATATCATCGTCACAAATTAATATGAAATTGAGGAATAATAGCATCCAATAATACGAGGTATAGCTAACCTCAAAGTAGGAATCTGAATAAATCTCGAATGCGAAATATTTAATAACATGTCCATCACAGATTTTCCGATTGTTCTATATATAAACATTCATCATCGTCACAAATTAATGCGAAGTTAAGGAACTATAGCATCCAATGATACGAGGCATTCTTAACCTCAAAGTGAGAATCTAAATAAATCTAGAAAAAGAAATTTTAATAACATGTTCATCACACAATTTACGATTATTCTAGATATATATTTTTATCATGGTCAGAGATTAATGCGAAGTTAAGTAATAATAGCATCCAATGATACGAGGCATACCTAACCTCAAAGTAAGAATCTAAATAAAAATAGAATCAGAAATAATTAGCAACATGGTCCTCACAGCATTCTTGATTATTCTAGTTATATCTTTTTGTCACAGACAGAAATTAGTAGGAAGTTACGGAATTATAGTATCCTATGATACGAGACATAGTTAGCCTCAGAATTTGAACCTAATAAATCTAGAATCAGGAATATTTAACAACATGCTCCACACAGAATTTCTGATTATTCCAGATATAATTTTGTTTCAAAGACAGAAATTAATGCGAAGTTAAGGAATAATAGCATCCAATGATACGAGGCATACTTAACCTCAAATTATGAATCTAAATAAATCTAGAATCAGGAATATTTAACAGCATGTTTTCACATAATTTCTGGTTATTCTAGTCATTAGTTCTTGTCATAGACACAAATTAATACGTAGTACAGGAATTATTGTATTCAATGATACGAGACATACCTAACCTCAAAGTAAGAATCTAGGTAAAACCAGAATCAGAAATATTTAACAAAATGTCCTTCACAGAATTTCTGATTATTCTACTTATTTATTTTTGTCATAGACAGAAATTAATACGAAGTTAAGGAATAACAGCATCCAATGATACGATGCATACCTAACCTCAAAGTAAGAATCTAACTAAACATAGAATCAGAAATATTTAACAACATGTTCATCACTCAATTACCGATTATTATAGATATATATTTTTATCATCGTCAGAAATTAATACGAAGTTAAGGAATTATAGTATCCAATGATACGAGATATAAATACCCTCAAAGAAGGAATCTGAATAAATCTTGAATGGGAAATATTTAATAACATGTCCATCACAGATTTTCAGACTGTTCTATATATAAACACTTATCATCGTCACAAATTAATACGAAGTTAAGCAATTATAGCATCCAATGATACGAGACATACCTACCCTCAAAGTAAGAATCTAAATAAATATAGAATCAAATATATTTAACAACATGTTCTTCGCATAATTTCCGATCATTCCAGATATAAATTTTTATCATGGTCAGAAATTAATGCGAAGGTAAGGAATAATAGCATCCAATGATACGAGCATACTTAACCTCAAAGTATGAATCTAAATAAATCTAGAATCAGGAATATTTACCAACATGTTCTTCACAGAATTTATGATTATTCTGGTTATAAATTTTTGTCATAGACAGAAATTAATAAGATGTTAAGGAATTATAGTATCCAATGATACGAGGCATACCTAACCTCAAAGTAAGAATCTAAATAAAAATAGAAACCGAAATATTTAACAACATGTTCATCACACAATTACCGATTATTCTAGTTATTAATTTTTGTCACAGACAGAAAATAATGCGAAGTTAAGGAATTATAGTATCCAATGATACGAGGCATTCTTGACATCAAAGTATGAATCTAAATGAAACTTGAGTCAGGAATATTTAACAACATGATCTTAGCAGAATTTCCGATTATTCTATATATAAATTCGTATCATCTCCAGAAATTAATGCGAAGTTAGGGATTAATAGCATCCAATGATACGAGCATACTTAACCTCAAAGTATGAATTTAAATAAATCTAGAATCAGTAATAATTAGCAACATGGTCCTCACAGCATTCCTGATTATTCTAGTTATATCTTTTTGTCACAGACGGAAATTAGTACGAAGTTAAGGAATTGTAGTATCCAATGATACGAGACATAGTTAGCTTCAGAATATGTACCTAATAAATCTAGAATCAGGAATATTTAACAACATGCTCCACACAGAATTTCTGATTATTCTAGATATAAATTTGTTTCAGAGACAGATATTAATGCGAAGTAAACGAATAATAGCATCCAATGATCCGATGCATTCTTAACCTCAAAGTATGAATCTAAATAAATCTAGAATAAGGAATAATTAGCAACATGGTCCTCACAGCATTCCTGATTATTCTAGATATAAATTTGTTTCAGAGACAGATATTAATGCGAAGTTAAGGAATAATAGCATCCAATGATCCGATGCATACTTAACCTCAAAGTATGAATCTAAGTAAATCTAGAATCAGGAATATTTACCATGTTCTTCTCAGAATTTCTGATTATACTGGTTATAAATTTTTGTCATAGACAGAAATTAATACGACGTTAAGGAATTATAGTATCCACTGATACGAGTTAAAGCCAACCTCAAGGTATGAATCTAAATAAATCTAGAATGAGAAATATTTAATAATATGTCCATCACAGAATTTCCGAATATTCTATATATAAATATTTATCATCGTCTGAAATTAATACGATGTTAAGGAATTATAGTGTCCAATGATACGAGATATAGCTATCCTCAATGTAGGAATCTGAATAAATCTAGAATGAGAAATATTTAATAA
The DNA here is from genome assembly GCF_051020765.1 of Lasioglossum baleicum. Classification (NCBI taxonomy): domain Eukaryota; kingdom Metazoa; phylum Arthropoda; class Insecta; order Hymenoptera; family Halictidae; genus Lasioglossum; species Lasioglossum baleicum. The sequence goes on from NW_027471009.1 coordinate 21,795, forward strand.
CATGTCCATCACAGAATTTCCGATTATTCTATATATAAACTTTTATCATCGTCACAAATTAATACGACGTTGAAGAGTTATAGCATACAATGATACGAGGCATACCTAACCTCAATCTATGAATCTAAATAAATCTAGAATCAGGAATATTTAGCAACATGTTCTACACAGAATTTCTGATTATTCTAGTTATAAATTTGTTTCATTGACAGTAATTAATACGAAGTTAAGGAATTATAGTGTCCACTGATACGAGATATAGCATACCTCAAAGTATGAATCTAAAGAAATCTAGAATCAGGAATATTTAACAACATGTTCCACACAGAATATCTGATTATTCTAGATATAAATATTTATCCTCGTCACCAATTTATACGAAGTTAAGGAATTATAGTATCCACTGATACGAGATAAAGCTAACCTCAAAGTATGAATTTAAATATATCTAGAATGAGACATATTTAATAACATGTCCATCACAGAATTTCCGAGTATTCTATATATAAATATTTATCATCGTCAGAAATTAATACGAATTAAGGAAAAATAGCATCCAAAGATACGAGGCAAACTTAACCTCAAAGTATGATTCTAAATAAATCTAGAATCAGGAATATTTAACAGCATGTCCATCACAGAATTTCAGCATTATCCAGTTATATCTTTTTGTCACAAACAGAAATTAATACGAAGTTAAGGAATTATAGTATCCAATGATACGAGACATACCTAACCTCGAAGTATGAATCTAAATAAATCACAAGTCAGGAATATTAGCAACATGGTCCTCACAGAATTCCTGATTATTCAAGTTATTATGTTTTGTCATAGACAGAAATAAATACGAAGTTAAGGAATTACAGTATCCAGTGATACGAGACATACCTAACATCAAGGTGTGAACCTAAATAAATCCAGAGTCAGGGATTTTTAGCAACATGGACCTTACAGAATTCCTGCTTATTCGAGTTATAAATTTTTGTCATGGACAGAAATTAATACGAAGTTAAGGAATTATAGTATCCAATGACTCGAGGCATATCTAACCTGAAAGTAACAATCCAAATAAAAGAAGAATCAGAAATATTTAACAACATTTTCTTCACCGATTTTCCGATTATTCTAGTTATAAATTTTTATCATCGACATAATCTAATACGAAGTTATGGAATTATAGTATCCAATGACTCGAGACATACCTAACCTCATAGTAAGAATCTAAATAAATCTAGAATCAGAAATGTATAAAAACATGTTCATCACACAATTACCGGCCATTCTAAATATAAATTTTTATCATCGTCACAAATTAATACGAAGTTAGGGAATTATAATATCCAATAATACGAGCCATACCTAACCTGAAAGTATGAATCTAAATAAAACTGGAATCAGAAATATTTAACTACATGTTCTTCACAGAATTTCCGATTATTCTAGATATAAATTTTTATTATCGACACAAATTAATAGGAAGTTTAGGAATAATTGCATCCAATGATACGAGATATACCAAACCTCAGAGTATGAATCTAAATGAATACAGAATCAGCAATATTTAACATCTTCATCACAGGATTTCTGATTATTCGAGATATAAGTTTTTGTTATAGACAGGAACTAATACGAATTTAAGGAATTATAATATCCAATGATACGAGGCCTGCCTAACCTAAAGTAAGAATCTAAATAAAACTGGAATCAGAAATATTTAACTACATGTTCTTCAGAGAATTTCTGATTATTCTACTTATATATTTTTCTCATAGACCGAAATTAATACGAAGTTAAGGAATAACAGCATCCAATGATGCGAGACATAACTAACCTCAAAGTGTGAATCTAAATAAATCTAGAATCAGGGATATTTAGCAAGAAGGTCCTCACAGAATTCCTGATTATTCTAGTTATATATTTATGTCATAGACAGAAGTTAATACGAAGATAACGAATTATAGTATCCAATGAGACGAGACATATCAAACCTCAAAGTAAGAATCTAAATAAATCTAGAATCAGAAATATTTAATTACGTGGTCCGCACAGAATTGCTGATTATTATAGCTATAAATTTTTGTCACAGACAAAAATGAATAAGAAGTTAAGGAATTATAGCTTCCAATGATACGAGGCAAACATAACATCCAGGTAATAATCAAAATAAAACATGAATCCGAATCATTGAACAACATGTTCTTCACAGAATTACCGATTATTTTAGTTATAAATTTTATCATCGTCAGAAATTAATTCCAAGTTAAGGAATTATAGCATACAACGATACGAGACATAGTTAACGTCAATGTAAGGATCAAAATAAATCTAGATTCAGGAATATTTAACAACATGTTCCACACCGAATTTCTGTTTATTCTAGATATAAATGTGTTTCACAGACAGAAATTCATATGAAGATATGGAATTATAGTATGCAATGAAACGAAACATAGCGAACATCAAAGTGCGAATCTATGTAAATCTAGAATCAGAAATATTTGAAAACATGTTCATCACACAATTTACGGTTATTCTACACATAAATTTTTATCATCATCAGTAATTAATATGAAGTTAAGGAATAATAGCATCCAATGATACGAGGCATACCAAACCTCAAAGTATGAATCTAAATAAATCTAGAATCAGGAATATTTAACAGCAGGTTTTCACATAATTTCTGGTTATTCTAGTTATAATTTTTTGTCATAGACAGAAATTAATACGAAGTTAAGGAGTTATAGTATCCGATATTACGAGACATACCTAACTTCGAAGTATGAATATAATAAATCACAAGTCAGGAATATTTAGCAACATGGTCCTCACAGAATTCCTGATTATTCAAGTTATTATGTTTTGTCATAGACAGAAATAAATACGAAGTTAAGGAATTACAGTATCCAATGATACGAGACATACCTAACATCAAATTGTGAACCTAAATAAATCCAGAGTCAGGGATGTTTAGCAACATGGACCTTACAGAATTCCTGCTTATTCCAGTTATAAATTTTTGTCATAGACAGAAATTAATACGAAGGTAAGGAATTATAGTATCCAATGACTCGAGGCATACCTAACCTGAAAGTAACAATCCAAATAAATGAAGAATCAGAAATATTTAACAACATGTTCTTCACAGATTTTCCGATTATTCTAGTTATAAATTTTTATCATCGTCATAATCTAATACGAAGTTATGGAATTATAGTATCCAATATTACGAGACATACCTAACCTCGAAGTATGAATCTAAATAAATCACAAGTCAGGAATATTTAGCAACATGGTCCTCACAGAATTCCTGATTATTCAAGTTATTATGTTTTGTCATAGACAGAAATAAATACGAAGTTAAGGAATTACAGTATCCAATGATACGAGACATACCTAACATCAAGGTGTGAACCTAAATAAATCCAGAGTCAGGGATTTTTAGCAACATGGTCCTCACAGAATTCCTGATTATTCTGGTTATAAATTTTTATCATCGTCAGAAATTAATACGAATTAAAGAATAATAGCATCCAATGATACTAGGCCTTCTTAACCTCAAAGTAAGAATCTAAATGAAACTAGAATGAAAAATATATAGCAACATGTTCTACACAGAACTTCCGATTATTCTATACATTAATATATATCATCGTCACAAATTAATACGAAGTTAAGGAATTATGGTATCCAATGATACGAGGCATACCTAACCTCAAAGTAAGAATCTAAATAAGTCTAGAATCAGAAAAATTTAACAACATATTCATCACAGCATTTCCGATTGTTCTAGATATAAATTTTTATCATCGTCGGATATTAGTTCGAAATTAAGGAATTATTGCGTCCAATGATACGACACATACCTAACCTCAATGCAAGGGTCTAAATAAATCTAGAATCAAAAATATTTAACAACATGTTCTACACAGAATTTCTCATCAATCTAGTTATAAATTTTTGTCATAGAGAGAAATTAATACGAAGTTAAAGAATTATAGCATCCAATTATACGTGATATACCTAACCTCAAAGTATGAAATTAAATAAATCTAGAATCATGAATATTTACCATCATCGTCCTCATGGAATTTCTGATTATTCTGTTTGTAAATTATTGTCCTAGACAGAAATTAATACGAAGTTACGCAATTATAGCATACAATGATACGTGATATACCTAACCTCAAAGTATGAATCTAAATAAATCTATATTTAGAAACATTTAATATCATGTCCATGACAGAATTTCCTATTATTCTATATATAAATTTTTATCATCGTCACAAACTAATATGAAGTTAAGGTATAATAGCTTCCAATGATACGGGGCATACCTAACCTCAAAGCAACAATATAAATAAATCTGTAATCTGAAATATTTAGATATATGTTCTTAACAGAATTCCCGGTTATTCTAGATATAAATGTTAATCATCGTCAGAAATTAATACGAAGTTAAGGAATTATAGCACACAACGATACGTGGCATACCTAACCTCAATGTGAGAATCTATATAAATCTAGAATCAGGACTATTTAAAACATGTTCCTCACAGAATTTCCGATTGTTCTAGATATAAATTTTCGTCATCGTCAGAAATTTATACGATGTTGAGGAATAATGGCATCCAATGATACGAGGCATACTTAACCTCAAAATGTGAATCTAAATAAATCTAGAATCAGGAATATTTAGCAACGTGGTCCTAAAGAATTCCTGATTATTCTAGTTATACCTTTTTGTCACAGACAAAAATTTGTACGAAGTTAAGGAAATATAGTATCCAATGATTCGAGTCATACTTAACCACAAAGTAAGAATCTAAATGAAACGTGAATCTGAAATATTTAACAACATGTACTACACAGAATTTCCGATTATTCTAGTTATAACTTTCTGTCATAGATAGAAATTGATACGAAGTTACGGAATTATAGTATACTATGATACTATGATACGAGATATACATAACCTCAAAGTATGAATCTAAGAAAATCTAGAATGAGAAATATTTAACAACATGTCCATCACAGAATTTCCGATTGTTCTATATACACTTTTTTATCATAGTCACAAATTAATATGATGTCAAGGGATTATAGCATCCAATGATAAGAGACATGCCTAACCTCAAAGCAAGATTCTGAGTAAATCGAGAATCCGGAATTTTTAACAACATGTCCATCACAGAATTTCTGATTATTCTGGTTATAAATTTTTGTCATAGACAGAAATTAATACGAAGTTACGGAATTCTTGTACCCAATGATTCGGACATACCAAACCTCAAAGAGTGAATCTAAATAAATCTAGAATCAGGGACATTTAGCAACGTGGTCCTCACAATATTCCTGATTATTCTAGTTTTAAATTTTTTTCATAGACAGAAATCAATACGAAGTTAAGGAATTATAGTATCGAATGATGCAAGACGTACCTAACCTCAAATTATGCATCTAAATAAAACTTGAAGCAGGAATATGTAACAACACGTTCTTTACAGAATTTCTGATTAATCAAGTTATAACATTTTGTCACACACAGAAATTAGTACGAAGTTATGGAATTATAGTATCCAATGATTCGAGATATACTTAACCTCAAAGTAGGAATCTAAGTGAAACTTGAATCAGAAATATTTAACAACATGTTCTACACAGAATTTCCGATTATTCTAGCTATAACTTTTTGTCATAGACACCAATTAATACGAAGTTAAGAAATTATAGTATCCAATGATTCGAGATATACTTAACCTCAAAGTAGGAATCTAAATGAAACTTGAATCAGAAATATTTAACAACATGTTCTACACAGAATTTCCGATTATTCTAGCTATAACTTTTTGTCATAGACAGAAATTAATACGATGTTAAGGAATTAAAGTATCCATTTGTACGTGACATACCTAACCTCAAAGCAGGAAGCAATATAAATCTAGAATCAGAATTATTTAATGACATGTTCATCACAGGTTTTCCGCTTATTCTAGATATAAATTTTTATCATCGTCCGAAATTAATACGAAGTTATGGAATTATAGCACCCAATGATTCGTGGCATACTTAACCTCAAAGAATGAGTCTAAATAAATCTAAAATCAGGAATTTTTCACAACATGCTCTTCGCAGAATTTCCGATTATTTTACATATAAATTTTTATCATAGTCACAAATTAATGCTATCTCACGGAATTATAGCATCAATGATACCAGACATACCTAACCTCAAATCAAGAATATAAATAAATCTAGAATCAGAAGTATTTAATAACATGTCAATGACAGAATTTGCTATTATTCTAGATATAAATTTTTATCACCGTGCCAAATTAATACGATGTTAAGGAATTATAGCATCCAGTGATGCGAGACATATCTAACCTCAAAGCAAGAGTTTAAATAAATATAGAATCTGGAATATTTAACAGTATGTTCTTAAAAGAATTCCGGATTATTCTAGATATAAATTTTTATCATCGTCAGAAATTAATACGAAGTTGAGGAATAATGGCATCCAATATTACGAGACATATCTAACCACGAAGTATCAATCAAAATAAACCAAGAATCAGGTATATTTAACTACATGTTCCTCACAGAATTTCCGATTATTTTAGTTATAAATTTTTATCTTCGTCAGAAATAAATACGAGGTTATGGAATTATAGTATCCAATGATGCCAGACATACCTTTCCTCAATTCAAGAATCTAAGTAAATCTAGAATCAGGGATATTTAGGAACATGGTCCTGAGAGAATTCCTGATTATTCTAGTTATAAATTTATGTCATAGACAGAAATGAATACGAAGTTAAGGAGTTGTAGTGTCAAATCACACGAGACATACCTAGCCTGAAGGTAATAATTCAAGTAAAATTAGAATCAGAAATGTTTAACAACATGTTCTTAACAGAATTTCTGATTATTCTAGTTATATATTTTTGTCATAGACAGAAATTAATACGAAGTTACGGAATGATAGCATCCAATGATACGAGACATACTTAACCTCAAAGCAGGAATCTAAATAAATCTAGAATCAGAAGTATTTAATAACATGTTCATCAGAGAATATCCGATAATTCTGGATATAAATTTTTATCATCGTCAGAAATTAATACGAAGTTACGGAATTATAGCATCCAATGATACGAGACATACTTAACCTCAAAGCAGGAATCTAAATTAATCTAGAATCAGAAGTATTTACAAACATGTTGATCACAGAATATCCGATAATTCTGGATATAAATTTTTGTCATCGTCAGAAATTAATACGAAGTTAAGGAGTAATAGCATCCAATGATACGAGGCATACCTAACCTCAATATATGAATCTAAATGAATCTAGAATCAGGAATTTTAACATGTTCTTCACAGAGTTTCTGGTTACTCTGGTAATAAATTTCTGTCATAGACAGAAATTAATTCGAAGGTAAGGAATTATAGCATCCAATGATACGAGACATACTTAACCTCAAAGCAGGAATCTAAATTAATCTAGAATCAGAAGTATTTAATAACATGTTCATCAGAGAATATCCGATAATTCTGGATATAAATTTTTATCATCGTCAGAAATTAATACGAAGTTACGGAATTATAGCATCCAATGATACGAGACATACCTAACCTCAAAGCAGGAATCTAAATAAATCTAGAAAAAGAAATTTTAATAACATGTTCTACACAGAATTTCCGATTATTCTAGTTAAAACTTTTTTCCATAGACAGAAATTAGTACGAAGTTAAGGAATTAGAGCATCCAATGATATGAGGCATTCTTAACCTCAAAGTAAGGATATAAAGGAAACTTGAATCAGAAATATTTAACAACATGTTCCACACCGAATTTCTGATTATTCTAGATTTAAGTTTGTTTCATAGAGTGAAATTAATACGAACTTAGGGAATTATAGTATCCACAGATACGAGATATAGCTAACCTCAAAGTATGAATCTAAATAAATCTAGAATCACGAATATTTAACATGTTACACACAGAATTTCTGATTATTCTAGTTATAAATTTGTTTCATAGTCAGAAATTAATACGAAGATAAGGAATTATTTTATCCAATGGTACGAGACATAACGAACCTCAAAGTATGAATCTAAATAAATCTAGAATCAGGAATATTTAGCAACATGGTCCTCACAGCATTCCTGATTATTCTAGTTATTAATTTTCGCCATAGGCAGAAATTAATCCGAAGGTGAGGAATTATAGTATCCAGTGATACGAGACATACCTAACCTGGAAGTAAGAACCTAAATAAATCTAGAATCAGGAATATTTAACAACATGTTCATCACAGAATATCTGATTATTCTTGTTATAATTTTTTTTC
>NW_027471010.1:0-30126 GCF_051020765.1 Lasioglossum baleicum
TATAACTTTAAAAAGCAAATTTGATTATTTTATATATGTGATCACATATAAAATATATAAAGCAACATATATAGTATAACAAAATTCTTTGTTTCAAGTTACACGGTGGTTTCGTATAAATTTAATATTACAAACATTGCAAACTTAGCCTATTAATTATCCCTGCACGTTTCCTTTGTGAGAGTTGACATGTTTCTACAGTTTAGATTGCAAGAGTTGATGAGTTACAAAGTTCGGAGTTCGCAAGAATTCATAGTACGGCTGAATATTTTTCCATCGATATATTTGAATAGTGACAGTTGCTGATTCGGAGGTGCTAGATTGAAAGTTAGAAACGATTTTCCTAAAAAGTAAATTTACTACCTCTTATGTCAAGTACTTAGGGCATGAGGTAATCACAGGTGGACTTCCATCATGCTTTACCTATGGTAAGAAATTATTCTCAATACATCGCATAAAATTTGGTCTGTACGTGATACGTCTCGATTCCGTGACAACTCGGAATCAGCGCTTTTTTTTTTTTAACAATTGTATGTTCTTCCATACTTACAATCTTATTTATTCTCTTACATCTAGCAGATCTCTCACTGGACTCACATGTACTGATGTACATGAATCTACACTAAAACGGACCACGATTTTTCATGGATTTCAATGCAATCTCTTCACATGACGTGACAGAAATTAACGCAACATAAATTTACTCTCAACTCTAGCTTACTAAACGAATGTTTCTTATCAATAGCATATTCCGTTGAATTCGATTATAGAAAGAATAAACATACGCGATTATACAGGGTGTCTAATCAAGATATTTCGAGTTCTTGCGATAATCTGAAAAGAATGTTTTAAATAAAAATTGTTCAGTGTTTGTTGATTCAAATCGTGACTATAGTTACGTGGGGATATCCTGTTTAATTATATCTGCTTATTACAGGTATACTTACAAGAGATAAAAAAGAAAGACCGCTAACTCGCATAATATCGGCATCGGAAGAGAGGAGAGCGACAGTTCGAAAACGTGATTCTTTATAGTCTCGCACACATTCAAATGCATGTGCACCTAGCCAAACTGTTTCATGTCGGTCTTCCAATATAGCGTTCAGATAATACCAAGAGCTGACATTTAAATCTGCCTAGAGTGATCTTATACTCTGGAGAAACGTTGACGCTGCTAAATATGTCAAATGGGTAACAGTCACAGTTAGGGTTATGTTTAGATTAGACTTGTACTTTGGCTTTTCTACCGTCCATCACCATTACATCTTTTTTTCTAATATTTCCATAGTGAAACTAAGAACCATCCGAGTCAATGATGTCTACCTCTTTCTATTTATAATTATCCTATCTTTTCCAATATTCATTTCAACTTTATCGCGTGACACTAATTTTATACATGCTAAAAGTGTAACAGCATTACTCTCTGTTGCAATTTAGGTGGCTTTTCTTTTTTTACTGACCTACTAAATATTTATTAAGTTATTATTTGCGTATTAAGAAATAATAAAATATCGGTGTCAAATTATTATATTTGTCTAAAATATCTCCCTTAAATGTGCGTCTTTTATTTTTCCATAAAATAATATATGTCTGAAAAATCATTGAAAATTACTTGTCTAAGAAAAGGCAAAGTATAATCACTTTTACGGCACAATATGGTAATTTTAAGGAGTAGAAACACAGAAATCATAATATAATCCGATATGAAAAACGTCTACTTAATCATTAAAGACAATACACTGTACCAATTTACATTTCTTTTCTTTCCTATAAATGGTACGCATTAAAAGTGATATCAACATTTTCAACAATTGTCTATGTATGTCTTTTTATTACGGAAGGCGGCTTTATGCGTTAGATTCTTTTATATATAAACACAGCATCTATATGTATTTTTTTTTTTGTTTTCTTTATCATTAAAATATTACCATTCAATATTAATAATGTACAGAATACAACTATTTCCAACTCGTACAGTAGTTTCAATTTTGTTTTGTACTCGGATCGACAATTCGTATGTATTATTGGATTTATTCAAATGGATATTCTAGTATTTATGATATGACTGTGCAGTTATAAATGACGATTAAATTAACTATAAATAACGAAACAGGCGTGAAAATGTACCTATATAAATTATATATGTCATAGAATATTAACTATAAACATCTCCATTAATATCATACTATATTTTCTAAAACATTTTGATATTCTTATAATATAGTAGTACATTAAATATTTGAAAGCAATTATTACATTTGTTAATTTATGTTGACTCAGTGCTTATTTGACGTTTTTTATTGTCTTTAATAATCACGCTTAATTTAAGATAATCGTAAGAAAATGATATTAATAAATAATATTAAACTTTTGGTGAAAATGCTAAGGCAATAAATACCTGGGCAGTAAATTCAGCCAATACTATGGGAAATGTCGAATCGTGAAATTTGCCCCTGAAATATTTGTTACGTGGCGTTCTGTGCGGATTCTTCCAATTTTCGAATTTCGAAACGAAACCGTATTCCGAGTGCCCGTTCCGTATTCGTGAAGATATCTGTAAATTATAAGAATCCATATCCAATTGTACATATATTAATTTATACTTGTATACATAAATTATAAACACGCGAAAAGATAATTGAGAGAAATAATAATAAAAATCTCAAATATCATTAGGTCTTTCCAATTATATGTACCTCCGTATTTGTCTTCATATCTGCTTGTAATGTTACCTATATATCTTCAAGCCTGGCACCTTGCTATAATTATTGTATTACAGTAGGTCCTTCAGTATCTGAATTAATAGGTAGACATTAGTTTACATTTCAGAAGCAATAATTGCGGTGATATCATAGGATAAGATGTAATTTTAATGTAGTACGTTCAATAACGACAGTAATCTTATAAATATACAATATCTGAGATTGTCATCACATTATCACATATTCATAATCGTATACTGCACAACACTTACTCGATCCTGTTGCGGTATTCGTAAATTCGGTCATATTTCTTCATGTTTACGTGTATTCCATTGATGACCTGCGAACAATGCAGAGTAAAAGTATATACATAAAATACTCTCATCGAAATTATATATATAAGCGAACTTGGTTCTCAACCTTAGAATAGTTGTGCGCCGTTCATTACACCAAAGGGGAAGAGAGATGCCTAAACTGTCTTAGTAGTTTTAAATCACGCTAATCAGAAGTACTACTGTACATGATATTCCGAGCCGCTTTATAGCTCAATGGGTTAATTAACTGCATACACGTTCATCGTCTGTTACATAAGCAGGACACATCGCCGCTGTTGTAATATCCGAGTTCATCCGCGTGCCCCCAGCCCATGGCAAGGTTGGCAATCCCTGAGAGATCTACCCTACACTATAATAATTTGTATGCACGTTTTATGAACCCATTATACGGTGTTATAAAACACTAAAGGCTAATTGGCCGCAAGAGATGTTTCACTTGTCACTCCCTCCATTTTCCTGGCGTTCGCGCACCTTTATTAATAGCCACTAGTTCCACGTCGTACCTGATGAGCCTGACACCGTCCGTTAGAGATCAGTATTATATGGCTTTGCATTTTATGGAGTGGAGGGGAATCCGACAGGTGAGAAGGGAACCCCGGAGCGATTGGAAAGTAAACCGGTTTCTTGGAGAAGAATGTTGTGGAGGGAAGGACTCTTGTATTCCAAAGGCATTATGCCAGATAGCTGTCGCTGTGGTGTGGCGAGAGGGGTTGTTATAAGCGTTGCTACGCGTCGCGACGCGCGGCATTTTGCGTTGACGTCTGCCAGAGAGAGTGTGATTGTTGGTCCGCCGAGAACGTGCTTACTTGCTCGTTATTCCATAAGATTTTCCAGGGTTGAACCTGAACGCCTCGCGTAAATTTGATATTATACCTTTTAAGCTTTCTTTCCTTTGTTTAACGTAATTACAACATGGACACGTATCGGAAGGTACAGGAAAACTCGAAGTGTTGTGTGTCTTTTGGCCTCGGTTGTTGCACGTTTTGCCCCCACGTGGCTGCGGGATGTGATCTGAGTTTGCAGAATTGACAACTACGCACGAAGATGAACGCAACGGATTGTCGCCAGTAAGTTTTCTCTGTTCTACACTCTCTCTTACCTTATACACTCTCATCTATATCGTGTTGTAAAATTATAGCGCGTAACGTAATCTTTCGTTACATTTAACGCACATAGCGATACGTTAAATCGTTTCTACAAAGTAAATACTCGTTGTGCATACTTGAAATGGCAAATTTATAATTGTACATCACGATTAAAATATTTTGCATGCAGTTTTGGTCAATAGTGAGAAATATGTACATTAAACTGCGTTATTCAGTACAAATCAACAGCAAAATTCCGTTTTTTTTTTTTTTTTTTTTTTCGAATATTCGTGTAATTTCTATGAATTATATATTTGCATCGATATGACTGAACGTTTCCAATCGGATTTGAGGCATTTTCCGTTATCCGTGAGAAAGGTCATATGGGCGGTGGTATACTTATTGGATCAAAACATTACTAGTATGAATATAAGGTAAAAGACTCAGTGTAAAATTAAGAATAGTTTAACGGTAGTTCTTATACCAGTGTGTAGCCATTGATATTTGAAGCTCGACGTAATTTTTGTGTTTCGTTATTGTTAAGCCTGCATTATGAACGCAAAAACACTTGGTAAACAGAGCACGGGACGCATTCGACGAAAATCGATATTTCAGAAATTATTACAAAATATATAATTAACTAATTATTTAATAGACTAAGTCAGATTTCTTATTCACCTTGCAGATACATATATATTTACTCGGCGTATTAAACTGACTTTCCTTCGAGAGGAATACCGTTACCGACATAATGACCATTTTAATAAAAAGTAGATGATATAAGATGATTTATTAACCCGAATTTACCAAATTGTTTTGTTCTTTTGATTTCTTTAATTATTTTTTTAGGTTTCATTTATTCGGAGATAAATATTTGCACGACGTATATCAAGCTCTTCCAAACAAAGGCTTAACTGACTTTCGTACCAAAGTGATACTTCATCGCAACGTTACTGGAATAAGATTACAAGTACTTGAAATTAATTTCGTATATTTCGAAAATAGATAGTACAATAAAATCAGTTAAAGTCAAATCTGAACTTATTTTACTGTGTTATTTTTTCTGCTAGATTTAAGTTATTCAAACAGTTGGGTAAGCAGTTCTTTCTTTGTACCGTTTTAAATATTATAAAATGTTTTCTTGCTGGAAAAACTAGATAACTACGTATTTACATTAGACATCGAGTTACTAAACCAGATATATTCTAGCTTCACGTTACCATGACTGTGCTTCTCAATCTCTATTGGGTCAGTGTGAGTAGATGATTCATCTAACATTTAGATGAATGTTGGGGCAAAATTGTCACAGTGTGACTTAATAATTGCTTGCAAAGTTGCTACCTTTGACATTAAAAATGTTTCATAGAAATCTTGTCATGGCAAGCTTCGAAGTATAAAGTTAATTAAATTTCATCGTGTCTTTTGTCGAGTTCATTCCGTCTTTATTTCTTCACCCTGATTAATCAATGATTTCGTTTTTATGCAACCATTAGAACTACTTGCACAAGGTAGAATTATTGATAGAAAAGTTTACTATCGATAACCGATTAGACAAAATATTTCTAAAATATTTTTATTTAGAAATTCTTAATCAAAATTTAACGTATTTCAGATAAATTTTATGTTCTTCTCTGGTTTTAATAAATTTAATGAGAAATTCAAATTTATGCAAGGAGACAAAAAAGAAATGGCATTGGCTTAATTATTAACTTAAGAAGTATACGTTCATTTACGATGATAAATAAGGATAAGAAATTTTATCTATTTTGATGAGTTTTAATATAAAATTTTCCTATCTAAGTTCGAATTACAAAATTAAATGCTGTTGCAGAAATATTAATTTCAAAAGTACAAATTTATTTAAATATGTCAGAGTTTACAAAGTTGAAACAATTTTATTTCTCCGTGAGTGCACGTATCATTTACTTACAAGTGAACATAGTGAAAATATGTGCGATGTAATTTCGTCTAAACTTTCCAGGCAGAGGGGAAATTAAAAAATATTTAAATGTATTTGTAATGCTTGGTAAAATATTCATCAATAAAAATTGTTTTCCGAGTATAACGATTTTACCTATCTTCTCTATGATCGCGCATAAATTACAATCTGCTACAGCAGTTATTTGCATGTGTACATTTTTTGCAGAATAAAATTGGATAAAGCAAATTATTCTATAAGAGGTCAACAGTAATTTCTTAATTAAGTTGAAATTTTCATTTGATCACCTTTGTAATAGAATTATATATAACTTTATTTTCAATATTTTATATATTTTTTCTCGTAAGGTAAGAATAATTTTATTTACCGATATTGATCACATTTACTTTTTGTATTATTAAATAAAACAGCTCATGTTCGCAAACAATTTCAATCCGTATCATTTGAAATTGAAGTTTGCGAATTGAAACGCATTTGCCATTAACCCTGTAGAGTCGAGGACTTTTTCGGCCGGGTCAGGTAGCAGTATGTACAGGCGATTTCTGAGAATATGTCAAGTGTCTTAGATGGTACAATAAAATGATCTGCTTTCTGCGACAAAATCATATTATCCGTATTATAATAACTATACAGGTCTGTGTATTATTATTTTACAACAGACGTGGATGATGAACGAAGTTCATAATTTTCGTTACAATTTAATTGGTGCATCACACAAAATTTGTTTATATTACAGTAAATATGTTAATTCAATGGTGAATTTTAATATTTGATCCTGTTCGCGATACTTATGCAATACCTTTGAGAATTATCGATAAGAGGTTGGAGATTTGAAAACAAATAAATCGGAATAATTCTTGCGCTTTTTCTTTCTTGAAATTTCATTTCGATCGAATGTTTCACGTTCAAGAGCAGCTTTACGGGGCTTATCGATTTTAATCTGAATAGTCATACCAGCAACCTGATTGTAGAATCCAATTCATTTCGCGTTCTTCGCCTTCTGTACCATAGCTCGCGAGGTATATAACCGCTATAGTCATAATTAGGAATCAAGTTGGATAAATGCTCGAGAGTAGAACAAGACTTTTACGGAAGAATGGCACATAATAATCGTAATTCAGCTTTCTTGACCAAGTTACACCTGCAATACCACTTCCGGTTGCAAAAGTGTTGTATGAGAGAATTTTTAAATTATAGAAGAACGAGCACTCGGTTTTATTCGATAATTATGACGAAACGATGGAAAATCAGTATGATTTATTTGTATATATCATTCGTCTAAAATAAGGTGAGAAGGGACTCTTCTATTGAAATTAACAAATTGAATCTATAACAATCGCTTTTGAAGCACACTCCATTTTCGTGTGAAATTTTTTGCAGATTATAAAGTATTGAGTTTTTGTATTAAAAGGTGAATGTGCCCGGATGTACGAATTTCGTTCGCCGTGTAGGAGGAAATGGACACTTCGTATAACATAGGATTGTAAATGGAATCGTATTGTTCGCGCAATAAAATGCTCATCTAACGTTGTTATGCGTGTACGAACGATTGAAAACTGATACAGGTTGTTCTGTCCGCAAAATTATTAATGATGTTAAGAAATGTTAAATAAAAATACGGTGGTTTTAGAAAGCACATAACTTGACGTGCGCATATACATCAATATAAAATAAGAATAAATATATTCTTATTGTGAATCCCGAAAAAATTAAAATAATTGAATTTAATAATGCAGTTTCGGTTGAATTGAATACATAAATTTTTTTGAATCTCAGAAATTACCAATTTCATCTGAAGGAGAAAAATTCAAATTATGAAATTCAAATTGAGAAAATGTATTTTTACATTAAATTCTTCCCTACATTTTAAAACAACGAATAATTTTTTTAGTATTTTGTAATAGAAGAAAATAAACTTCCTCGTAATATTTGTTCATAAATCTTGTAAATATCCCTTTAATAAATATTCATTTTTCTACTTTCTGCTACTGAAATAATCAGGCAATATTTAACGTTTAAATACGGGAATAACTTTAAACCAGTGCATTCGTCGTACCATAATTAATAAAACATATACCATAATTAATTATTTAATAATGTAATATGTGGTTCCTGTAGTGATATTAATAATCATTAATTCACCAATTTCACCAATTTCGTTGCCAGAATGAAATGTGAAAAAATTTACGCATGTAAAACTTACAATCGTATAACTTGCGCAACGATTGAGTGTCACTGGAATAAATCCAATTAATATAACCGAATTTCTGCCACGTCGATAAATTGGATAAAGCCAATGGAAATAAATCGAGTAATGTTATAGCAAAATTTTGGTTATGCTGTAGAGTGCTAAAAATACCGCTGATACTATCAATTAATAGAGGCAAACGAATCCGCGTCATAGAGTTTTCACCGATAAACAGAATATACGATTTCTCCATCAGAATCATTTTTTTTCAGAATAATGCAAATCTGATAAAACCATCACGTAGAGATAGAAAGAAAAAGGGGGCTATTATATTGGGCTGTTCGGAAAGTAATTTCATTTTTTTTTTCTTTTTTTTTGGTGAAAATGAACCACAATTTTTTTTGAAGTGTATAAACACTTTATTAAATTATGTATTCTCCAATTTGGTCCAATATCTTTTGCCATCGTTCGGGGAGAAGATTGACTGCACGCTGATAAAGCTTTTGATTCTTGCTGGCAAAAGCTGATCCAAGTGATGTTTGACGTCCTGATTTGAGGTGAAGTCTTCCCGTCCAAAAAATTTTACAGAGACCGGAACAAGTAATAGGTGTCAAATCTGGAGAATATAGTTGGAGTGACAGTACATCCCATTCAAGCTGTAAACGCATTTGGCGAGTTAGCATATCTGTACGAGGCATCGCATTATCGTGGTGGAACACTATACCTACTCTATTGATGAATTCTCGGATTATCTGTAGGAGTAAATCATTCAATTTGTCTAGTTGATCACGGTACACTTCAGAATTAATCGTGCTATTGTCTGGTTGAAGCTCAAGGAAAACGAGACCCTCGAAATCCCACCAAACAGATAGCATAACCTTTTTTTGTTGAATATCGGCCATCGAAGTGGTTCGAGCTGGTTCATCTTTTTTACTACAAGATCCCTTGCGCTTAACATTTGTGTTAACAACACATATCTCGACACCAGTAATGAATCGCATCAAAAGTGGATCATTTTCTTGACGTTTGGGAAGCAAGTTACAGTTGTTAATGCGACGAAGCAAATTTCATTTTGTAAGAACACGTGAAACCCATATGTAAAGTTTTGAAATTAAGCCAAGACGTATCACCTGATCATGAACGGTCGAATTCGACTAAGTTCACCTCTCGGCAATCTCGCGAGTTGTTGTTCGCCGGTTTGCATCTATCGGTGCCCTTATTTCGTCTTCATCGGCTTCGACGGTCCTTCCAGAATGCGGTGCACCTTCGACATCGAAATTGCCAGAACGAAATTTTGTAAACCAATTTTGGCATTGTCGTTCGGTCGATACATCTTCTCTGTACACATCGCATAATTTTGGGCTTACATGAACTGTATTTTCACTTTCTCGATAGTAAAAGAGTGAAATGTGCCGAAAATGTTCCTTTCGATTTCCATCTTTGATAAGGCACCAAACAAAAATTATAGCAAGAGATCATACGAAATTTTTAACAAACAAGCCTTACTATATCAGTTATCAAAATATATAATGATGTGAAGATGGTTATGAAAAAATACAACTAGATCCTCTGTTAGGAAAAAACGAAATTACTTCCCGAACAGCCTAATAATAGAATGTCACAGAGGCATGAAATGTTTATAAAATTAAGAACGAAAAGCGATGTCGAGTCTCACTCGATATAGGACAGCAAAGGGTTAAATAAATATGACTGCGTGTACCACCGGTGGTACAAGTGGCCTGAACAACAGATTTAACGTGTACCACCACTAGTATACAAGGCAGGCAACGTGTTAAGTGCTGCCATTAGGGTGTAGTGTTTGGGAAGAAGCCCTCTGGCCTTTTTGTAATTATCCGATTACATCTTTGCCTGCGACCGGTAGCCGGAACGTAACTTTATCGCCTATAACATTACCGTGTTTTTTCTTTCCCTTAGGGACGGTGCTCCCGGACTTCAAACGAAGCACGAGTAGACACTCGAGAACAGAGCCTTCATTCGTTTTTCTTTCGCGTCTGTGTCCGGCTGTGTAAGCCGACTCTAACCATCGACAGCTTCCGTTGGAACTACTCGTGACATCGCAAGACTTCCCTTCCCTTTTCCCACTAGCGCGCCTTTAATCTAACCGAAAGCCATCTCCCGTCCACCTTCCCTTGAATAATTCACAGCGAAGCTTCACCCTCAATAGCCCGGTTTCCGTTAATATTCTTCCAAGAATGACAACACAGTGTTCCGGTGCTAGAGTGACAACGACTGAGTCGGGACGCGACGATGCCTCGGGAATCACCATATTCTGCCCGTTGCCCGAGGGGGATATTGTGTGCCCGTGGTGCTATATCCCGAGCCCACGGGCTAGCTCCCATGCCAGGTTCACCTACGCCTTGCCAGGAGGCCTCAGCAGACACTGTAACAGAGATCACCCCGTGATGTCCAAAGTTTACAGCTGCGCGCTCTACGCCTTCACCGCTACCTATGTTACGTAAAAATACGCGAGAAAATAAAACAACTTGAGTTGTTAACCCGTAGGCCGACAGACACTTTCTTTATTCGCAAATACAATTATTACAATGATATTGCAATTCTTACGAGGAGCTACAATAGTTCTATGTTGAGCAAGACGTGCCAATAAACTGACTTTTGGTTTTGGTACTGGGTTTATATATGCTCCAATTATCGATTTGTCATTGTGCTACCTTATGAGAAAGTTCATTATAACTTTGAGATATGGTGTAAAGTATCAGGGGTTATTTGCTTACCATTTAGAAGTTGATTAGATATGGATTGAGATATATTTTTATCATCGAGTATTGATATGACAATATCCCCCATCTAAGAATGAATTTGGTCCCGCAAATTATTTACGTTTCAATATGGATCGGTGGAACTTTACATGTCTTGACTGAAATTCAAATGATACTACGTCATTCGGCTCTTTTATACTATTGTGTGGTATTTCTGTGCATGTGTTTAGTAGCGCTCGTGCGCTTGGATTTACATTCATTCTATTCTTTTTAAGTTTACAACATAATTAGTGAAAACATATCTTTGAAGGTATGCAATTTTTGATGCATTTGAATATTCCTAATTTACTTAAGCCCCGAATAGCGACTATATATAGAATAGTGGCTAAATAACCTAATATTTGTATGTGTCCGAAGGTTAGTTCAAATGGGGTGAATCCTGTAGCATCATATATCGTAGCGTTATACGCTAAGCATCGAAAGTTAAGAATTTCGTCCTAATCTTCGTCACGTTCTTTTTTCACGTTCTAAGAAACCATTGCTCTGTGGGTAAAAACTACTTGTTTTTTATGTTTTTGAATGCTTCCTCGTATTTTTGCATTAGTTTCCCGATAAAACTCTGACGACCTATGAAAATCTTTCTAGGTGCGGAGAATATGTATATATAATGATTCAAGAGGTCGTTCTAAATCTCTTCCGTTTGTTGTGTTCTTAAAAGTAACGGGATAAGATATTTGGTAAACTCATCTGGGATCGATAGTATATACTGTTTTCCTCTTTTAGTTTTGGTTAAAGGTCCGATCAAGTCAAGAGCTATTTTATCATTCGGTTGGTCAGGTGTATCGGATATTACTGGTTCCTCTCGTGGTCTAACGCGAATTAATTTCTGTGTTTGGCATGTGTTGTACGTCTTTACTTTGTTCTCTATTAATTCCATAAGTTTGGGGATTTTGTAACGCGATCTAATTCTGTCGTACGTCTTTTGTATTTCTGGGTGTCCAATTTAGTCATGAATCTCTGTTGTTATTTGATCGATTTATTCGTCAGTGTATTTACATATCGATTCGTCTGCAAGAATTATTTCTTTCTCCTGGTCGCTATAAAAGCTTAGCATTCTTTTTACTGTATTACGTTCTGTTGTCGTGAAATGTACCGCGGTAATTCCTATCTTATCGTATTTCCTGACGGTTTTTTAGAGTTTATCTAATCATGCGTTCTCATTGTATCTTTCGAGTAAGTCTTTAGTTATTTGAAAGAAAGTGTGGTGGTTGGGTTTTATTTCCACGAGTTTAGATAGTCCGTCTTCTTGTTCCCATCTGTAGAATCTGTCCGTGTGGTCAACAGTAACTTTCGTGTGTAATTTCTCTATTTTTGTTATTGCGTGGATTCTACTAAGTGCGTCAACTACAGCACTGTTTTTTCCTTTCGTGTACTCTATGTCATAGTCATACTCTTCTAGTCGTAGTCGCCATCTAATTAGTCTCGAGGATGGATCTTTACAGTTACGGAGCCATTTTAACGCTTGATGGTCAGTTCGTATAGAGAATTGTCGTTCTAGTAAATATTATCGGAATCTGCTTACTGCCCAAACGATAGCGAGTAGTTCCTTTTCTGTTATGAAGTGGTTCACTTCTGGTGGGTTTAACTTTCTTGATATATAACAACACGGATGTCCTTCTTGGGATAGTAGAGATAGCTCCTATTCCCGCGTTACTGGCGTCGGTTGCCAATGTAAAATGTTTGGTAAAATCGGAGAATCGCAAGATCGGCGCTTCACAGAGTCTTTGTTTAAGTTCGTCTAAACTATTTTGTTGCTTGTCTGTCCAGTGAAAATCATTCTCTTTCTTTCTTAGTTTCGTCAAGGGTTCTGCGATTTTTGAAAAGTTTCGGTTGAATTTCCTGCAGTAACCGGCTAATCCTAAGAATGATTTTACTTCAGTTGCGTTAGTGGGAGTTTTAAAATTCTTTACGGCGTCTATCTTTTTCGGATTTAGTTTTACACCTTCTTTGGTTACTACATGTCCTAAGTACTCTAGCTTTAGCTTTAAGAATTCACATTTGTCAGTCAACATCACATTTGTATCTTTAAACCTAGTTCCCCGACGCGTTGCAGAATGTTGCGACCTGGTGTAAGGGACCTTTATGAATCCGACCGCTGCCAGCAATTTGGTGCCACCCGGTTTCAGCAGGGAACAAGAAAAAAATATAATTGG
Source organism: Lasioglossum baleicum (assembly GCF_051020765.1). Taxonomy (NCBI): domain Eukaryota; kingdom Metazoa; phylum Arthropoda; class Insecta; order Hymenoptera; family Halictidae; genus Lasioglossum; species Lasioglossum baleicum. The sequence goes on from NW_027471010.1 coordinate 13,201, forward strand.
CCCTACCTTGTCGCCGAGGTCTGCGTATTCGTGTCCGTTTTTTTTACTCCACACGGCTCTGCGTTTCCGAAAAGCCGGTTTTCCGTACCACAGTTTACAAGCATTAGTCTTAAATCTACTTACTTTCGGTGCCGTTGACGTATGGGGTACGCTGCTTGTCGGTGCGAATTGTGCCTTTGCTGCGCTGCGTCTCGTTGAGGGATCGGAGTTCCGCTCGTCGTGGATTTGTTTACTTGGGGTAGATTGACGGCGCAAAAAGGCTGAGCTTCCTAGAGCGTTGAGAGATTTTAGGACGATGAGCTTCTTTGAGCGTTGATAGATTCCAATACGATGGCTTCATCGAACGTTAGGGGTTGAAAATTAAGTAGGTTCAAGGCGCGAACTGATTTGACACGATTTAGTAGGTAAAACAAAATATATTCATAATTACTTTACAGACTTTGATTTTACACTAAACTTTAAATTAGACTTTAGACTATGACTCGAGATGATAAGAGGAGGAGGCGATTCTCGGGCAAAACCTCGTAACTCTGATTGCGTATGACTTCTGAACAGCGTAACTGCTTTGATTGAATTTTTGACTTCAACTGCCGATAAACTGCCGCTGCGGTGGTTGCGTAGGGATATTTATAGTCGGCCGGGCGTCGCGCTGCATGTGTTCCCACGCGGTCAAGTCATAGGGGTTGCGTTAGCTACCGTGCATATACATATGGTTATATACATATGGTTTATCTTTGGTGTCTAAAGTGGGGTGAACCTCATCTTGGAGATGCGAAGAAAATAGGGGAAAGTCCGGGGATAGTAGGCCTGCTTCATACTATCCTGGGATGTCGTTGGGTGCCAGATCGGTGGCTTCTTATCTTCGTAGCGGTGTCACGGGATAAATAGAATCACTTTTAGAATTTTAACATGTAGTACAATAACACTTGTAAAGAGAAAGATTCTATTAGAATTCTGACTCTTGTTCTTTCTTCGAGTATACTATCGCTCTATAAAAAACGAGGTAGGGACTTCTGGAGAAATAACAACGTGCACGGTTTTACGTATTAAACTCAACTGCCTTCTTTATTTTGCTTCTTGTACTTATAATGCGATATTTGATGTGGTAGGGGATGTATTGGATTTTGGAGGATACGTAGGCTGGCGGTGAGGATTCATGTAGATTATCGCTGCTTATCAATAGCGTTACAGCAGCAATCAACTCGTACAGTGCGCGGCGCTCAACATATACTTATTGAAATTAATAATTCCATCACCTTGTGATGTTACAGTACGTTCTATATCTATTGGCTTATTATAACTATTATCCTTATTGCTACGCTCTCGATTTGTACATTGTGCGGTAATTCTATCACCTTATAGTACAAATATGTATTATTATATATGTATATATGGTACAGAATATATTCTCTATTAAGATTTAGGATTGGCATTCTTATTAATATGTTCTTAGGTACTTGTACTTATTTTATATTTAACGTTATTATTATTCGGTCTACGGAAATACATTATTATTGACGGGTATATTTTATTATACAGTATGTCTTATCCTATAGTATTATAATATGTGCCTGTTACGAAGTAACACAATGCGTCGGCGGACGCAACAAGAACGATCGCTAAATTTTCATCGTGCTATTCTATAAACTGTTCAAATATTACAATATCGTCAAAGTAGACAAAACAGTGTTTATCGATGAGACCTCGAAATGCGGTGTCCATCATTCTCTGGAAAGTAGCAGGAGCGTTCTTAAGACCAAATGGTATTCCATCGAAGTGATAATGTCCTCGTGGTGCCGGCAAGGCAGTAAACTTTTTAGATTCGGGGTTCATAAGGATCTGATGGAAACCTGAGGATAAATCTAAAGCGGAAAAGAACTTTGAATTACCTAATTGCGATAGGATGTCGTCGATGTCTGGGACGCGATAAGCGTCTTGGTCAGATAGTTCATTGATTCTTCTAAAATCTACTATATAACGATTCGCCACTTCCGCTTTCCCGATGTTTCCGGGTTAAATACATCAAATTAGTATATCGATACTTTTTCAATTGATTCTCGCAAAAGTTTCTCGATATGGGATGTTCGTAATAATTTTTTGAAGTTAAGTTTCTGATTTATGTCGCGAGTATCGATAATATCGTTCGAAACATAATGTGGTTGCTCACCAGTATTGATAAAACATATTCGGGTTGCTTTGTCAACCAAATAGACTGTTTTGACCTGTATTTCTCCGGAAGGTATGGGCATGTTTCCCTGTAATGGAATTGTTTTATCGTCAATCTTTAACGAGTCGTTAGACAAAGCACACTTGTATTTCTCTAAAAATGGTAATCCTATTATATCGTCTTCGATTAACTTACGATTTACTTACTACGTAAAGTAAATGATATTGATCGCAAATTTAATATTTTGTTTTTCGGTGACTGTGTATTTGCCTTTGCCCATAATGAATGTTTTTGGTTCGCATTTGAGGGTTTTACTATCGTTAATTGGCTCAATTTGGTTTATTCCGGATCCAGTGTCTACTAAGTATCGTTCTAATCGTCTATTTGCTTTCGTAACGTTGATGTTTGGTAGTTGCCCTTTGATGGTATTGATTCGTATTCTATTTCGTTGTCTATCGGTTGTCACGTTTACTCGTGTCTGTGTTTGATTTGTCGTCTGGGGATCGCGAAAGTTTCGGCACTGATTGGTGAGGTAACCAATATTATTGCGCTCAAAATACTTCATAGCACTGCGTCCACTTAATGGTTTCTGCTCGGTGTTTTGGGAACTGTTGTTCCAGACTGTTTCCGTTCTTTTTGTCATCTCCGTCGCCTTGGATTTATTCTTAGCCTGGGTTTTTCGTATTGCTGGTCGTTTCTTGGTGGATTTGATCTTATTCGAGATACACGCGATATTTTCTTTTCGTTTATGGTCGTTTCAGCTTGGAAAGCGGCTTCTCGTACTTTTGTCAAGTCCATGGGTGAAACAGCTGTTATTCTGGTTTCTACATCGTCGTGTAGATTTACTTTTTATTTAAATTAAGTTTTTAAAGCTCTTCTGTTCTCCAATTCTATTGCAAATCTCCTCTCGATTACCCCTTTGTGTTTATATTGTAAGACATAGATTGATTCATTCGATGCTTTTCTGTACCAAATTGCGTAACTATGTACGCTCTCGGTTATTCCTTGCCGCACTTGCCATACCGTATCTCGCGCACTGTCAGCCGTAGTTGGAATACCGACCAATTGTCGCAGTGCAGTGTATACGTTTGCGTAATTGTCCATGTATAAGTGTCGAATGCTTCCTTCTGCGTCCTCGGTGATCTTCCGAGCTATTATTAGATCCAGCAGTTCGGTTTGTTCCCTACATCTGGCTCTAGCTTCTCTTACTTTCTTGATAAATCCTTCGACTCCTGTGTCATCTCGGCCTCGTAGTACTGGAGTGAACTGAATCGATAACCTAGCAGGACGGAGGTTTTCTTCGTGATAGTCCACGTCATGGTATTCCTCCGCTTTTGGCATTTTGCTGATGCTTGGACCGACTACATTTTGTTCGCATCGTTCATACTGTTTCTGCATCATATCCATTATTGCTCTTAGGTTTGGGTCTATGTATCCGTTAACTGGTGTTTGTTCGTTATCTTTTCTACTTGCCATATTTATTTTACTTGAATTTCAATCGCTTAGTGAGACTGATTCTTGACTAGAGAAGCTATTACCTTTCTCTGTGTCTGATAAATGAATCCAGCGTTACCTTTTTCTGCTGCCTGAGTCCTTATTCGTGATACGAACATGCGAGAATCCCCTTCCTAGACTCCAGTACGACGAGCTGTCGCCGTCCTCGAGCGAGGACCAGATGAAAGCCTTCTCTCTGGAGGAAGCGGGTCATCGACTCGGTAGGATGAAGAACTCATCCCCAGGGCCGGACGGACTAACCTACGGAGATCTGAGGAAAACACACCCAGGATCCGAGCTATTGACGGTGATGTTCATTGCGTGCTGCTGTCTGATTCCAGCACCGTTCTTATTTACAGGTGACCAACTAGCGGCCCATCGCGATGGATAAATCACTTTGTGGCTATGGTGGCGAACCGCCTCTCCGTCTGTAAGAAGATAAACAACCGCCTTTGCCAAGCACAGATGGGCTTCCTGCCTTTCGAAGTTGTTTGGAACACAACTTCGTGCTACAGGAAGAATTGGCCATCATCGAAGGCGAAACCACGACGTGGTCGCGGTCTGACTGGACATTGCGAATGCGTTTGTCTCCGTCCCGTGCGACACGGTAATTGGCTCGCTCGCCGGTGTCGGTATCCCTGGCGGTCTAGTCGCTTGGTCCCCAGCTTCTACAAGGTCACGTCGACCAGGGTGCGGCACAGGAGGGGTTCGTCGAAAGGACACCCATGGTGTTCGGCGCAAGGATGCGTTTTCCACTTAGTCCGATTCTGTTCACCCTCGCTATCGGGCACATGGTCCACTGGACTCTCGTGGAGAACTTCCTCGTCCCACGAATGTATAACCACGGCCAGCCCTTCCGTACCGAAAGAGTTAAATCTGCTCCAGCGTGCCAGCACCGAGTTGGTCTATTTTCGACCCTCGAAAGGAGGGTTCGGACTATTCCCGGTGGCTGACCACGCCAATAAAAGCTCAAAATTCATTCTCTTGCGCATCATGCCACGTTTGCCAAATAGAGTTACTACATATTTCCTTCAAGTTTAGAACATTTTCTGCTTAATTATCGGTTTCATTTACAATTTCATTTCCCAATTGGTCCGTAAAAAATAATTCAAAATATCGTATCGGCTATACAATATTTGTAGAACTTTAATAATATCAAAATTAAATTTGTACATAATCGAATTGATTAAGTTATTGGTTGATTGGTGCAATAATTACCATAAAATTTATTGAACAGTAAAGTGAATTTAACGGTACTAAGTGATTAAATATCTCTTATAAAAATTTAAAAATACACAAAGCATTAAGGATAATCAAAAAGATATGGGTAGCGATAAATTGAAAACCAAATGTCATGTTGAAGTAAAAATATAAGGAATTAAACTTATAAAATGTAACAATAAAATATAAGTTATAAACACTATATTCTGCCTTAACTTTTATCGATACTCCATCTGTCAACGTTACCTCGTTTTCATATCTTGAATTAATTTTTGGCTTACCTTTGCTCAAACATGGGTTTCTGGCAGATTTCCTGTTTGCCTCCACATTATCTATCATGCGATATCTCTGATGCCACACTGTTTCCTCCATTCGTTGTCCATCTTCCTCTGCTGCTGAGGTATCTCTGTAGCTGCTCGTAAATTGTCTTATCTTAATTCTAGCGTATTATTTTTATGTAACTATTCGTATCTTATCTCAGCCTTTGATTTTATACACTGTACAGTCGTTGTATGCGAATAGACACGTAAATGTAATAAAACACTTACTCCCTTCTATTGACTCCACATAAGTCTGAGTGCATTAGGGTCCGCACGCTTTCTTCAATTGCCCTTGTAAAACTGTTATATAAACAGTCTCAGCTGATCTTCATATTCAGCACGAATCGCAAGTATCTTGCACTCAAGTGCTTTTGTCTACAACAACTTTCTCAAGTGAAAAGTTTTCTCGATAGATTCGTTGTTAATGCGACAAAATCTTTCATGCCACAATGACTAGCTTTAACACTAGATTTACGGGACCCGTCAATTTGACTGGTGAATTGCTTCAACTGTACAATATTAATAGATTTAATCAATTTATATTAAGTTAGTTAATATCGTAATTGTTTTTAAATTAAACTCATGGTCTTATTTTTTAAGAAAATACGTAGTTTTCTTTACCCGTAAATCTAACGCGTCTCCATAAAGATAAGTATTCAAAAACATCCGTAAACCTAGTGTTAAACATCAAGAGCATACATATTTGGAGCTAGTCCATTACCCTTCCTACTTCAGCATTTATTTTGTATAAGTTATTATTTCTTAACACTATACATAACGTTCCCTTTGTATTTATATTTCTTATTGTTATTTTCCCTTTTTTAACCGATTGCTCATGACCTTTTTTTTTATCAGTGCTACAGACACGACATGTTTCCTAACATCTAGGACATAGTAAACATTATTTACAATTACTCGCTTTCTGGAATCTCCTTTGTGCATCTCTAGTATTATTTTACCCACACCTTTGGCTCGTGTCGTTGCACCGCTTAGTTTCTTTGAATTTGCTGGTGCAAACAAATCAACTTCACTGATGTTTAATTCTTTAAATGATATCACGCAGTCTTTTCTGTTACTTACGCGGCGCGTACAGCCACTATCCAATGATGTGTCACTGCGTCTGCCTGCGATCTGTAATTCTGTCCCTGGCTGCCTTCAAATCTTCTGATACTGTTTTTCGTATAACAATCCTTACTAATGTGTCCTGGTTTATTACAGCTGAAATACAACAACGGCTTGAATCTATCTTTCCTCGTTTCTCTGTTTGCACGCCTATCGTATTAGCTCTTGAAATATATGACTTCAGTAGCATAATACGTACTCTCGACTTGAGTTCGTGCACCTCTCCGAGTTTGTTCCACGTTTCATTTGCATCCTTGCAATCCTAAATATGCATCCTGTTGATCTACCTGGAAATACAGCGCGAGTGCGGATTCATTTCCTAGACGTACAGTTTTATACAGAGGGTGATTTAATAATCCCTTTTCTTTCAGCAAACATTTCATTTATACTTGCCAGGTCCTGTAATTATGCTCTGATAGCTTATTTATATGGATTTCATTCTTAGCCTCGTGTGATCTGCATATTGCACGTGATACAACTCAACACGTGGTCGTATATGTTATGTTATTATCACTTACCGAATAAACAAAATGGACATGTATTCATAAACGAATATACTTAGTAAAACAGATAACCATAAGATAATTATATTACGAGTAAACGATAAGATAACTCAAATAGCTATGACACAACTGACGAAAGGGGTGCTACGATAGAACAACATCACTCCACGCACACCGTCAAATGTCGCGAATCTCCATAATTTTATAAGTTAATTTGTATTTATAAATCTGATAAATAATTAGATATAAAGAAATTGGTAAACGTAAAAATGATCAATTAAATATGATTTGATCGTTAATTATTGGTTCAAATATTTGAAGTAAATTTATCACATTAATTTTCACTTCTTCTTTCTTGTATTTTGCTTCTTTTTATTGAAATTAGCTAATAAATAATTTAAGTTTGTAATGAAATAAATTAGATTTAGAATAGATATTTAAAAAATTGTTAATCATTTACTTGATATTATTTGTGATTATTAATTAAAATGTCATTAAAGGTAAATAATACCGAACTTGATTTTAGAGATCAATTCAATAACTTGAGACATTTAGTGAGAATTGCAAATATAACATATAACATCATCGATAGATGTTCTTTCGAAAGTAATTGGTACAAGACTGTGACTTATTCCACAATTTTAGAACACTGACCAAAATATAAGCCAGGAGGTAAATGAAGTAAATTAAATTGATTTAATCAATGTGGAATTACATCGACTTCAATTCCTAAATGTGGAATTGTTCAAGGATGAATTACATCGGTTGATGAAGCTAATAAACCTAATGGAAATTTTATTGGAATTTTTATTCGATTATCAGTATCAAATAAATGATATTGATTTTTTGATAAATATGTTAATACACAAGAATGAAATTCAATATTAATGAGTCTGGATATTCGTAAGATAAATATCATTGGTGTTCGGTTGATTTAATTGAAAGAAAGGATTTAATAATTCATCGATGTAATACAAAATTTTTACAAAGGGAAAACAAATAAATAATGAAATAATTATAGGAATAAATTTTCAAATTTTTTAAATTAATATGTTTATTTTTAAAGATATCAATAATTAAATAAACAGAAAAAACAATAATTACTGTTACAAATATTATAACAAAATTATGTAAATAAATTAAATTATCTGAATAAAATGCATATGAATTTTGAAAAAATATATATTGTACATTGAAAACTTTAATAAGAGAAATTAATTCTTGAATTTTAAATTCATTATTCTCTTTTGGGATATTACAAGTTATTTATCATTAAAATCCTACATTCAATACAAGGTAACTTGACCGGTCTGTAGCAGTGGTCACGGCAGTGGCCACAACATACGTGGTGTTGTCGGTCATCATCTCCCACGACGTCCTTCGAGATGGCAGGGAAGTGGGTTCGAGCGAGGAGGCGTGGGTGTAGAGGCACACATCGTGTGTGTAACGGGTGGCAGATGATTTCCATTCGTATCAGATCGGCGGCTGTCTGGGAGAGGCGTGGGAGGTAGAGAACTCCTATGCTGGAGTGGAGGGCAAAATAGTAGACTGATTTTAGGGGAATTAATGCGGCACATCAGTGCCGAACCTACCCGCGACGGGATAAATGCGAGCTCTTGATTACCGCCGGTTCCCAAAAACCAGACTAATATTCTCTACCGATGTTAAATTGATAAGAACAGATAAATCAATTTTTATTTTCATATTCATTTAATGGTTCCGTGAGATATGACCGGGGGGGGGGGGGCGATACGCTTTACATAAAACACACACTGTTTCACGCCGGTAGCCTGCTCCACGTAAATGTCTCGGGATCTGTCTACCACCTCAAATTACTTCTATGGAGATAGAAAGAATTTTTTTAACCGAATACAACAGAAGAGTGTCAAGACAAGTTACAAAAGGCGATACATTTGAAGATGCCTTGTCTCCAGATAAAGGAATTGACATACGAAACTATGACCTATGCGTATACAGAAGGGAAGAGCAAGCCAATAATAATGCAATATCAATCACTGTGAGTAAATTGTACAGAAACGCCCAATTATTAAATAACGCTATTATACCGATATAATAAATGTAGTATGTATATCAGGGCATATAGTGTTATTAATGTTGAACAATGAAAGCGGCTTGTTATATAAGCAAATAGAGTGGTGATCTGGCAAGTGATTGTAATTCCAAGGGAAACGTTGATTCCAAATGTGGATCAACTTTGACATTGACAGTTTCGCCATGCCAATTGCCATGCAATTGTTATGGTACCTGCAAGTGGGTTAGATATTGCGAAAGACACGGTTTATATGCGACTTTAGCTGCGTTCTTAAAATAACAAAGACCTCGTGCAAGGAGATTAGGGAAAGGCGGTCCAGCCAAGTATGCCATTCGGATATTCCCAAATACACGAAAGTACATTTTATCGGAAGAAGTAAACACTTTATATCGTTTACTTGTGATTACCGTACAGAATGTATCGTGATTGGAAACAGCGCTAGTACAAAAGGCCACAGGTAGCGGCAACCAAAAATGGGAGACGCAACAACAACCAAACGCGAGGTACAATTAGAACGATATACACACCAATAAAGCCGGTCACGAACTATCCATTATGATGTCACTTTACATTTGTAGGAAACCTCCCCATATTGCTGAACATATACTGTTTTCAGCCACTGCTGGACACCAGAAACAATTCGACACCTAATTTCAACAAAATTGGGACCCGGCTCACAATATGCCTGCAGCAGTCCTCGTAAATTATTCTGCACTACCTCTTATCAAATTTGTTTATCCCCTTGAAAATCTCTACATATTTACTTTATGCGATTATGCGAATCCACAACTAAAAAGAATTCGAATTTCAATGCCTTATTTAATTTCGACCAACTTTTACAATTTTTCCCAAATAATTTTGTCAATCCCTTCAATAGCCTTTTCGCGTATACTATCTTCTCAGCGTCATCGTCCCGGCCAAATACGCTTACTGCCTCTTCGACGTCTTGGAATGTTGGCAGTTTTACCCGGCGACGAATATGTCCAGGAGCAGCATCCGATTCCTGACCATATTCTTCAATTTGTGTTTCGATAATTACTTGCTCAAAATAGCCACCTTTATGGAATCAATTTTATGCAAATTTTCGCTTTCAATGTCAAGTAATTCATCCGCGTTAATAATAATTTCGTCACCCCACTCACGCATCTTGGGTAACTTCTATTTTCGCTATATCTCACGCAGTTTTCTTTCATCCTTGTGTGGAACAAGCTCTCAGAAATTTATAGAATAACGAATTGCGAAAGCTAAAGAATAAAATGTAGGGGTTTAATAACATTGAACAAAAGTTAAGTTAAACGTTAATAATGGTGCTCACCGCGAAACCACAGCTCGCAGTGTTCGTTTCTCGTACACTCGATCTAACCGTCTATAACCGACTTCCCGCTTTCATCCCTCAGCGAATTCCAAGAACTCCTGTCGCGCAAACGATAATCTAACGTGAACACAGTCGCTGCTATACCCTTTCGGTCCGTTCTTAATGCCGCTTGGTCCAGCTGCGAATTAACCCTTTAGGTACGGCTGAATTCTGCGTGTGGCTATTTTCCTGGACGGCAGAGTTTGACGTGAACGATGTATAAACGATACAACACTGAAAGGTGTGACAGGCAATGATGTTCGAAGCACGAGTACATTCAAATGAAGTATTTGATGATTAAATCATAATTTTTTTTTTTAAATATATTACACATACTTTAACTTTAACAATTCATTTTAATAATTAATAATATTGGGTTGGCAACTAAGTGATTGCGGATTTTGTCGATAGTTAGACTTTACAGTTTCTTTTGTTTTATTAACGTGGTCAAAGCATCTAATCCATACATTTTCTTACTGTTTGGACTTCTACCTTTAATTTAGTAAAAAAAATTATATCGATTAGTGCTTTAGTTTTGTTTTTATCCCAATTTAAAAATGAAAGAACAAGACGTGCACTTCAGACATATTTTATTGTATTACTTCCGAAAAGGCAAAAACGCATCGCAAGCACAAAAGAAATTATGTGCCGTATGTCGAAATGAAGCCTTGAAAAAAAGACAGTGTCAAAATTGGTTTGCCACATTTCGTTCTGATGATTTTTCATTGAAAAATGCTCAACGATCTGGCCGTCCAGTTGAAGTCGATGAGATCCATATCGATTCAATAAGGCCATCATCGATTCAGACTGTCATAGCGCAACACGTGATATTGCAGAGAAGCTCGATGTATCGTATAGATTGAATTGCATTGAAAAAAAAATTCAAAATGCTTGGTTATGTCAAGAAACTCGATTTATGGATCCCTCACCAGCTTATGGAAATTCATTTGACGCAACGCATTAGCATCTGCGATTCGCTTTTGAAACGCTACGAAATTGATTCATTTCTGAGAAGCCATATTACTGGCGACGAAAAGTGGATAGTTTATACGAAGGTTAATCGGAAGAGATCGTAGGTGATGCCAGATAAACTAGCCCAAGCGACATCAAAAGCAGAGATTTACCAAAAATCCTGGTGGGATTATAAAGGAATTTTGTACCTTAAACTTATGCCTCGAAACCAAACGATCAATGCAAACGGGTACGTTCAACACCTGGCCAATCTCAGCGATGCAATTCAAGAAAAGCGGCCGCTATTGTCAAATCGAAAGGGTGTTGTTTTCCACCATAATAATGCAAAGCCCCACACGTCTTTGGTCACTCGTCAAAAATTATTGGATGGGTTGGGACGTTTTGTTACATCCAATACATAGCCCTGATCTTATGCCTTCAGATTTATTTCGTTCCATGCAGAACTCTTTAAATGGTTAAATTTTAATAACGCTGATAATGTCAGATCACATTTAATTCAGTTTTTTGATAGCGAAGATCATAAATATTACGAACGTGGAATTTTGACACTGCCAGAACGATGGCAAAAGGTCATCGACAAGAAGTTACATTTTTAAACAAAAATTTTGAATTTCCCTTCTCATTTGAAATCCGCAATCACTTAGTTGCCAACCCATTATACACTAGTTTCAGTCTTCCTAGTGTTAAACTCGCTCCAAGACCACTATTCAAACACATGAGTATCTATTACTAAAACCGTGCAACAAAAACGACAAAAAATCATTCGAGATATAAAACCGGCAATTCTCCATTCTCCATTTTACAACGGTTAATAATAGAAATGCTTTTAACATTTAACATTTCAGCGCGATGAAAAATTCGCTAAAGTGTAAATTCAGATAGAAAATTCATTAGCACGAAAATTCCAATGCTTTCACCGTGCATACTCGCATATTTTACTGTTTAACGTCCGAAGGAACATTATGAAAGTTTTTTCATTATGCCTTTTTATTCTGCACGGCTATTTTGCATATATTAAAATCCGGGAAATTTCCGAAATCGTCGCGATATTTCCCGAGTATTACGGTATATAGTGTGAAAAATACATTTCATTGTTTTACCCTTTAGAAAGTTCGCCGGTTGATTTATCGACAGGGTATCAAGTAGAATGGAGCTTAATTTATTATGCGAGTGGCAATAAAAAATCAGAGACCTCGTAAATCTCGGCAATCGATGAGATTCCAATAACTGTTGAGAGTCTCGTAATCCAAACGAAGTCGATTCGCTGCACGGTTAAACAGATAACGAGTTTTGACTCGTAAATGCATCGCACTATGCCGAACAAGGTACATAATTACTATCATACACGAATATACGCATATACGAATCATTTCAATAAAAAAAAAAAATCAAAATCGTAACGAAGCCGCGCCCGAATTAATGTGCTTGTTGCAGAAAATGTCAGGTTACGAGGAAATCTGTTCGTTCGATAATCGAAAAACGCGACGTGAGCGGCCCAAAATCGAATCTCGCAAAGCGTATAGCATATTTAGTAAGAGAAGTGGAACTATAGGTGGAGCGGACCGTACCTTTTAGGGATTTTGCCCCTAGTTCTTCCGGAATCCTATCGACTGCAGTTATAGGTCGCGTTACTTGCCCATTCGAACATGGAAAAAGATTGTACTGCGTTTATTCTTTGTCCACTGCACAAACTCGACCGGTCGTTTGACTCGATGGTCGATCCCCCCGGGCTCCGTACCCCCCTCGTCGAGAAACTCTCCCCAGTAGACTAACCTGATCGTGAACTGACGTGCGCTATTAAACGAGAAAGAAATACTTATTAATTTCTTTAAGAGAATATAGATTATTTAATCTCGGTGTTCGCAAATCAATCGATTCCGTTTCAAGGATTTCGAGGGTTGTTCTCGGGGAACCAATGATAGCTCGAAGCGAGAGTGCTGGTAATTTTTAGGCTAGTAAGTAAAATTTTAATTTTCGTGTTACTCGAGAACGAGAAGTTTGGATGATGGTTTGGAATGGTTCCTTGTGGAATATCGGAAGGAGAGATGCTGCTTGGAAAAAGAATAAAAAGTAAAAGTGAGGTTTTTTAGTATCGAAAGGAAAGTAATGCGCGAAAGAACGGTTAACTGTACGTTTGAATGTATAGCGAAGTTTTATATAATCTTCGATTGCGCCAAACATTTATCTTCCGTTGATAAAACTTGATACAACATTTCACAAAATTATGCTATTTTTTTAATTAACGATTGACCAACGTCTACTTAAAAGAAATCAAACGAAGATAGTTACTTCGGTGCTCCGAAATTTTAGTTATTGAAAATGATTTTCTTTCCTATCATACTAAAAGCTTGAAAATTGTAAAAGAAATAAGAAGATGCATAAAGAAGGAAAGTTGAAGAAAGAAAATAATTTAAAAATCTTTAATTTATGTAAGTTTAATATTTTTCGAAGCGCGGTACCACACAAAGTGCTACTTCGCAGGTGATATACCAAAATCTTGACTCCTTACATTTTCGAGGACGTATGTAATTGGTTTTGGATCGCGAGCCTCCCTCTATATAAAATACATAACAGTTATATTGGTATTATAAAGGAAACATACCACGAATTACTATCCTTATTTTAATTTTATAGAAATTACTTTTTACAGTCAATGGTAATTTCTTATTTTACACGAGTATACACGTCATCCGCACCGCAGTAGAGATTTTGCCCGACGTGTATACACGTCGAACGCACTTAACTGGTTAAACAAATGAAACGAAAACAGTTACTTCGGCGCTCCGAAATTTTAGTCGTTAAAAATTTGTTGTTCCAATCCTAAGGTACCCGCAGGCCCCATTTTACAAAGTTATACTATTGAATCATTCGGAAAAGCATTTCCTTTTCCATTTTCTTCATTTTATTCCTGTGACTTAAGCTGACTGTGAAAAAATACAATTAATTGAGAAAAAACGAAACGGCATTCCGAACAACTTAATACTTCATTCAATTAACTATTACCCGTCATTCACTTAAACAAATGAAACGAAAACAGTTACTTCGTCGCTCCAAGATATTATAGTCCTTAAAAATTATATTTTTTCCGAACCCGAGGTACCCGCAGGCCCTTTGCAAATTAAGTTCCTGCCTTGCACCATCCCTTTCGCTTTCTCCTACCCTTGGCGAAATGGCGCTGGTGGAGCGTCCCTGTTGCTCGTTCTTGCGCAGTCTCTACGAAAGGCTGCGGCATTCTTTCCCACCCTCTATTCTCCTACCTGATTCCCCTTCCTGGTCGTAGGTCGTCAGAGAGCGCGGGTGAACGTGGTCGGACGTTAGTCCTTACGCGGATTGCGGATATTGTGTCCGAAAGCTTTGTGGTGCAGCGTCGTCGCTGTACGGTGGTCGTGCGACAGAGTGGACAGAGTTTAAACCTTCTCGATACAGTGTCCCTTCTCGCGTCTTATTTCTCTTCAGAAACTTCCGTTGGACTGAGCGACACCGGTTTTGAGCTTATGTTCGTTCCTGCGATATCCGTGTGCCGCTCCGTGCGACGGTACTTTTCTCAGTGTATCAATCGTGTCGTAGATACAGGGAATCTTCGGAGCTTTTGTTTGGGCTGTGCCTCGTTCACGAGTGTTTCTTTGAGATATTTGTGCCCTGCACGGACACGGTCGGCTTCGAGGAAGGCGATCCAGAAACGACGCTACCTAACACGCCTGGAATTTCTCGGTGAGCGAATATTCACAACTAGATTCTATCCGGCAACGTTCCTCGTGGTGTCGCGATGCTCGCTCTGATTTCACCATGGTCGATCGCTTCTTTTCTCTTATTGAGAATTTAGTCGGATGATTTAAATTGATTTTGTGGCCCGATTTGGGTCCCGGGAGAAACTTCATCATTTTACGCTGGGCGTTGAACATGCTAAAAGAAAATCTTCGCGGCCAAAGCAAAACGCTCTAAATTTCTCTAACTTAACCCAACTTTGTATTTAACCCATTTGCAACTTCGCTCTAAAAGACTCTTTCAAGCGTTTCATTGAAATTAAGCGTAAAAAATAAACTTTTGTTTATATTTAACCCTTTGCCCTCGAAGACCTGAAGAAACTTTTCTTCTGTTTTCATAAGCTCGGTGATGCCTTTTAAGCTAAAATATGGAAAGAAAATTATACGTTTGCGATTGGAACGGGTGAAATTGTTTCATTTCGATATTCTGTGTGTAGTTATTCTTGATATAGTTATTGTCACGTACTCGTCGTTTAAGTTGTGGTATTAAAACGAATGGCGACTGGGAGTCGCCTCTCGAGTGCAAAAAGTTGGACGTACTCTAGAATAAAGTCATTTTATACTATGTTATTAGATAAATATTTATTTCTATAGGTAGTAGTTTTATGGTAAATAAATTTAGAATAGATAAAAGCAGTTATTGGGCGCAGATTATTCCGCTTATGATAATTAATGAAATAATTAATGAAATGGGTCAACCCATTAGCATCTTTGCTTTAAAAGTTTTTACTCCTTTGCATGATATCCAACTGCATTTTTTCTCCCTTCTATTCGTTACTAAAATTTTCCTGTAAATT
The DNA here is from genome assembly GCF_051020765.1 of Lasioglossum baleicum. Taxonomy (NCBI): domain Eukaryota; kingdom Metazoa; phylum Arthropoda; class Insecta; order Hymenoptera; family Halictidae; genus Lasioglossum; species Lasioglossum baleicum. The sequence continues at coordinate 28,968 of NW_027471010.1, forward strand.
TCCTGTAAATTAATGGTTGGGAAAAATTTTTCCTCCTTTGCTTGTATTAATTAATTCACCTTTCTGATCGTTATTAGAAATTTCCTGCAACTTTCGGCCATTAATAACGGAGAAAATGAGTTACGCAACTATATCGGTCGATTTTTTCCTAGAAATTGAATCAATATAATTATTTTTAATTAGTAATATTAGGTTCAAAATTTTTTAATTCCTTGATTTTCGTTTATTCCTTCTTTGCTTACATCGATTCGCCCTTCTGATAACAGAAATTTCCTGCTAATTTCGGCCACGAATGTTGGAGAAAATGAATCACGCAACTATATCGGTCGAATTTTGTTCCCAGAAATCGAATCGATATAATTATTTATAGATAGTAAATTTAGGTTCAGAATTTTTTCATACTTCTATTCCCGTTTTTTCCCAGAAATTGAATTGATAAAATTATTTATAGATAGTAAATTTAGGTTCAGAATTTTTTCATCCTTCGATTCTTGTTTTTTCCTCTTTTGCTTGCATCGATTCGCCGTTCTGATGTTACTAGAAATTTCCTGTAAATTTCGGTCATTAACGGTGAAGAAAAATTTTTCTTCCTTTCCTTGCATTAATTAATTCGCCGCCCTGATCGTCATTAGAAAATTCCTGCAAATTTCCGCCATCATTTGCATCTTCGCTCTAAAAGAGACTCTTGTTTATATTTCATCTATTATAATATAATATATATAATATAATATAATATTATATATCACAAACAAACTCTTGTTTATATTTCATCCAAAAATTATACGAATTCCAAAGTAAACTCATCTTATACGACGTATTAACTGAAATATTTATTTTCGCAGGTACTTGCACGGTAACTAACTTTCAAATAGATAAGTACCAATTATCGGGCGCGGATTATTCCGCTTGGTGATGCAAATGGGTTAACCCTTTGGACTCGAACACCTTTTCGCTGTGAAGAAACTTTTCTTATGTTTCTAAAAGCTCCGTGATGCCTTTTACGTCAAAACCCTCAACGAAAATATTACGTTTGTGATTGGAACGAGCGGAATTCGAATGACGGCTTGGGATGCAGACTTCCTTCGTGGGCTATGGGGTTCCCGTAGGAGCGGCATGTGACACAGCTGCGGGAATTGTAGGGCTTCGCCGAGGAGTGAAT
>NW_027471011.1:0-30122 GCF_051020765.1 Lasioglossum baleicum
CTAACTCGCTGTATCGAGAGTATAACATCGTGTTCAGAGAAGCCCATTGTTATACATTTCAGTGATTGGCCTTGTAATTTCGTTACTTTCTACAACGGTTTCACTATGCACTTTAATATTCATACCGTGAATTAAGGTGTATGTTGCAAAACAGATCAGCGGATTTGCTCCCGGAATACCTGGTTCGACACTCGGAATCGCAGGATTCGTGCAACTACTGACATAGCCGTTCGTCTCTCACAGAACGTGACAAGATCCTCGAAAAGCTTGGCCATCGATCTTCTAATTCATACATGAAATTAATCCGCCCGTCACAAATATGGTGACTAATTTGTTTCTCCGATCACGAAAATATACTCTCGAGACGGAGGGTTAGCTTCTACGAAGGTAAGGCTGCCGGTAAAGTGCATGAGATTATACCTATTGGCAACGCTCATAAAAATTTTCATGCTCTACTTTAATATTCAAACCTTGAATTAAGATGTTGATTGCCAATGCCCTTTTGCGGACTTACTCTCGGTGTTCCCGGGTTGCCTCTCGTAATCACGGGAAAGTTGTAGCTATTGACTTAGCCGTTCGTCACTCCCAGAAGGTTGGAACGTTGTAGAACGATTTGACCCTCGATCTTTTAAATCATACACGAAGTAAAAGTGCCCCACACTGAAATGAAGACTTACTTTTTTCTCTGAACCCGAAGTTATATTCTCGAAGCAGCGAGTTTGCTTCACCGAGGGTAAGCCCATCGGTAAGTGTTTAACTTCATACCAATTGGTAACGCTCTCAAACGGTTTATCGCTCTACTGTAATATTCAAACCCTTAATTAATATGCCTATTGCCAAAACTCTTCAGCGACTTACTCCCAGAATACCTGGCTTGACCACGGAATCGGAGGGAGGGTGAAGCTATTGACTTATACGTTCGACTCTCAAAGAGTGTGGTAACGTCCTCAAACGATTTCTCCTTGGATCTTCTCATTGATTCATGAAAGTAAGGTGCCCTTCATTGCAATGTACACTATTCTCTATCCCTGAGTACGAAGTAATGCTCTACGTAAATTGGGTTATGTTATCGGAGGGTACGGTTTTTCTGTTAAACATTTGACATTATCGAAATATGTAACGGTCTGCAAATGTTTGACTCCATACTAAAATATTCTAACCGTGAAGTAAGGTGTCCATTGCCAATAGTGTACAGCGGATGGACTCCCGGAGTAATTGATTTGGCTACCTGAATCACAGGATAGGTGAAGTTATTGACTCAGCCGATCGATTCCCAATGACGGTGGGAACGTTCTCGAAGGGTTTGATTCCCGATTATTTTATTCATTCATGGAGTTAAGGTACCCTTCACTAAAATGAAGACTGATTTTTTCACGGAGCACGAAGTTATACTCTCGATGCAGCGGGTGTGGTACTCGGAAGTATGGTCTTCTGTAAAATGTTTGGCTCTATCGGAACAGGCAACGATCTACAACTGTTTGACCCTTTACGTTAGTATTGATACTGTGAATTAAGTGTATTGCTAATATTTGTTAGCGGATTAACTCTCGGTATCCCTCGTTTGACTCTCGGTAGCACAGGACAGGTGAAGCTATAGCCTTGGCCGTTCGAATCTCATAGACGGTGATGACGTTCTCGAGAGATTTGATGCTTGACCTTTTAAGCCATACATGAATCAAAGGTGCCCGTCACTGAAATGTATTCTATACTGCTTCTTTGAACACGAAGTTATACACTCGATGCAGCGGGTGATGTTCCCGGAAAGGAATGCCTTCGGTAAGAATTTGACCGTACAGCAATATGTAACGTTCTACAACAGTTTGACTCTGTACTACAATATATATATACCGTGAAACATCATGTGTAATGCCAATACTGTTCAACGGGCAGACTCCCGGAATACCTACTTAGAATCTCTGAATCACAGGATAGGTGAAGCAATTGACTTAGCCGTTTCTCTGTAACAGATGCTCGTAACGTTCTCGAAAGGATTGGCCCTCTATCTTCCAATTCATACATGAAGATAAGGAGCCTGACATCGAAATGAGTACTAGTTTCTATCAGTGAACACGAAGTTGTGCTCTCGATACAGCGGGTTATCTTGTCGGAGGGTAAAGTCTTCGGTGAAACGTTTGACTTCATCGCAATTGGTAACGATCTACAACAGTTTGTCGGTTTACATTAATATTCAATGCATGAATTGAGGTGACTATAGCCAATGCTGTACAGCGGATGTACTCCTGGAATGCCTGGTTTGACTCTCGGCAGCCCAGGATAGGCATAGGTATATATTTAGCCTTTCGACACTCAAAGAAGGTGGTCACGTTCCCGAACCCTTTATCACTCGGACTTCTAATTCATACATCAAGTTAGGGTACTTCTCACTAAAGTGTATACTAGTTGGCTTCTCTGAACGCGAACTTATGCTCACCATGCGGAGGGTCAGCTTCTCGGAAGGTAAGGCCTTCGTGTAAAAGTTTGACTCAATACCAATTCGTAACGTTCTACGACGGTTTGTCTCTGGAGTTAAACACTTATACCGTGTTATATTGTGTACGATGCCAATACTGTACAGCGGATTTATCGCGGAATGCCTGGGTTGACTCTTTGAATCACAGGATAGGTGAAGCTGTTGACATAGCCATTCCACTCTCATAGAATGTGTTAACGTTCCCGAATTGTTTGACCCTGTATCATCTAACCTATTCATGAAATTAAGGTACCCCTCACTGAAATGAATACTAATTTCATTCCGTGGACACCAAGTTATACTCTCCATGAATCGGGTGATGTTGGCGGAAGATCAGGTCTCCAGTAAAACGATTGACTTTATAGAAATTGGTAACCTTCTCAAACGGTTTGAAGCTCTTCTCTTATATTCAAACCATGAATTAAGGGGTCTATTGCCAATACGGTTCAGCGGTTTAACTCCCGGAATACCTGGTTTGACTCCCGGATTCGCCGGATGGGTGAACCTATTGACATAGCTGTTCGCCTCTCATAGATCGTGGTAACGTTCTCGAGCGGTTTGACGCTCGATCTTATAATTCAATCTTGAAATTAACGTGCTCGTCACTAAAATGTATATCACTTCTTACATCTGAATACAGTGTTATACTTTCGATACAGCAGTTCAGTTTTTAGGAGGAGGAGTTTTTAGAAGAAGGCATTCTTCAAGAAGTATAACCATACATGTACAGGTAATGTTCTACAGCGGCTTGACGGCCTGCTTTAATATTCAAACGCGAATTGACGTGTCTATTACCAATACCGTACAGCTCATTTACGCCCGCAATGTCTGGTTTAGCTTTCGGAATCACTGGATATATGAAGCTACTGACTTAGCCGTTCGTCTCTCACAGAAGGTGGAAACGTCAACGAACAGCTTGACCATCGAAATTTTATTGCACGCATGAAGTTGTGGAGCACGTCACTAAAATATATTCCAGTTCGTACATATGAAACACGTTCTTTCCTCTCTATACGGCGTGTTATCTTGACGAAAGGGAAGGATTTCGGCAGAAGTATGATTATTAACCAATTCGTAACGTTCTAGAACGGTTTTACTAGCGACACTAATATTTAAGCCGTTAAATAGGGTGGATGATATCAATGCGGTACTGCAGATTGACTCAAGGAATACGTGGTTTGACTCTCGGAATCACGGATAGGTGATTGCTGCTGGCTTAGCTGTGCGACCCTCAAAGACAGTGGTAACGTTCTCGATTAGCATGGCCCTTGACGTTGTAATACACAAATGAAATTACGGAGCACGTTACTAAAATGTTTACTAATTTGCTTCTCTGGACACAAAGTTATACTCTCGATGCAGCGGTTTAATTTCTCGGTAGGTACGGCCGTTGGTAAAAAGACTGACTCTATACCAATACGTAACGTTCTTCAACGGTTTTGACTCAGTAATTCGATATTCATACCCGGAATTACGGTCCCTATTGCCAATACTTTTTAGCCGATATACTTCCCAAGTACCTGGTTTGACACTCGGAATTAGAGGGTAGATGAAGCAATTTACGTAGCTGTGCGACTCTTAAAGGAGTTGGTAGCATTCTGGAAGAGTTACCCACGCGATCTTCTGTTTCATAGATGGAATCGAGTTGCCCGTCCCTAAAATCTAGACTATTTTGCTTCTCTGACCACGAAGTAATACTCTCGATGCAGTGGGTTATCTTCTCGGTAGGTACGGCCGGCGGTGAACCGTTGGACACTATACCAATATGTACCGTTGTACAACTGCGTGACTCTGTACTTTTATATGAATAGAGGAAAGTAGTGTTTTTAATGCCGATACTCTACAGCGGATTTAATCCCGGAATACCGGGTTTGGCACCGGGAATCACAGGATACGTGAGAATAGTGACATAGCCGTACGAAGACGAAAGGCTGTGGTCACGTACACGAACAGTTTGACCTACGATATTCCATTTCATTCATGAAATTAAAATGTATACTAATGGATTTCACTGAACACGATGATATATTCTCGGTACAGTGGGTTCGTTTCTCGGAATGGTAGGTGTTCGTTAAATGGTTTTACTCTAAACAAATTTGTAACGATCTCGAATGGAGTGACGCCCTACTTTTATATAAAAAACGTGAATTATGGTGTCTAAAGCCTCTACTATTATGCGGATTTACTCCCGTATTAACAGGTTTGACTCATGTATTCGCAGGATAAGTGAAGCTATTGGCATAGCTGTTCGCCTCTTACAGATGGTGGAAACATTCTCGAACGGATGGACGCTCGATTTTCAATTCGTTCATCCATTTGAGGTGTCCGTCACTGAAATGGACTCTAATTTCATTCTCTGGACACGATATTATACTATCGATAGAGCAGGTTAGTTTTTCAGGTGGTAAGGTCTTCGTTTTAACATTATAGCAACTGGTAACGTTCCCAAAAGGTTCGACGCTAAACTTTAATATTCAAGCCGTGAATGAAGGCACCTGCTGCCAATATTCTTCAGCGGATTTTCAATCGGATTACCTGGCTTGACTCTCGGAATCACAGGATAGGTTGAGCTATTGACTTAAGCGTTCGACTCGCACGGACGGTGGTAACGTTCTCGAGCGGCTTGACTCTCGATATCACATTTACTGTGAAACTAAGGTGCCAGTCACAAAAATGTTTACTAATTTCTGCCACTGAACACGAAGTTATACTCTGGATACGGCCGGTTACCGCCTCCGAAGTTTAGGCTATCGGTTAAACGTTTGACTATATACCAATATGTAATTTTCACGAAAGGTTTGACACTGGACCTTCTAAGTCATACATGAAATTATGTTGCCCGGCACTGAAATGTGTTCGTATTTGTTTCACTGAGCACGAAATTCTACTCTCGATACAGGGGGTTTGGTTCTGGAAGAGTAAGGTCTGCGGTAAAATGTTTGACCTCATACGAATTGGATAACGTTCTCAACTGTTTCACGCTTTACTTTAATATTCAAACCGAGAATTAAAGTGCCAATTGCCAATACCCTTCAGCGGTATTACTCTCGGTTTTTCCCGGGTGTCCTCTCGGAATCACAGGATAGGTGAAGCTATTGACTTAGCCGTTCGACTCTCAAGGAAGCTGCTAACGTTCTCGAACTGTTTGACGTTCGATCTGCGAATTCACACATGAAACTTACGGTGCCGCCACTAAGATATATAATATTTTGCTTCCTTGTGCACGAAGAAATACTCTCGATACGGCGGGATAGGTTTTCGTAGGGTAAGGCTTTCGTTATAAAGTTTGATGGTATAGCAATAAGCGTTCAGCAACTGCAATCTCTGTTCCTTAATATTTATATTGTGATGTAGTGTGTCTAATTCCAATACTGTTTCTGCGGGATAAGTCGCGGAGTACCTGGTCTGTCTCTAGGAATTGCAGGATATGTGAAGCTATAGGGGGATATGAGCGAAAGAAGGTGGGTACGATCTAGAACGGGTTGAACCCGCGGACTTCTAAGCCATTCATGAAATTAAAACATCCATCTCTAAAATGTGTACTAATGTGTTTCTCTGCACACAAAGCTATACTCTAGATATAGCGGGTTAGCTTATCGGAAAGTAAGGCCTTCTATAAGGAGGATGAGCTCATACAATATGTAACGATCATGAACGGTATAACACCCTACTTTAATATTCATTCCATGAACTAAGGTGACAAGTACCATTACTGTTCAGCGAATTTACTCCTGGAATGCCTGGTTCGACTCTTGGAATCACGAGGTAACTGAAGCTCGTGACATAGCTGTGCGACTGTCAAAGCAAGTGGTAACGTCCTGGAACAGTTTGCCACTCGATCTACTACATCATACATGAAATTAAGGTGTCCGCCATTATAATGTATACTAATTTGATTATCTGAACACGACAATGTACCCACGATACAGCGGCTTATGTTTAAGGAAGGAGAGGTATTTGGACAAAGGAATGACTATATACCATTTCGTATTTCGGGTAATATACCATTTTGACTGTCTACTTTAATTCTCCAAGGGTGTATTATGGTGTCTAGTGCGAATTCTCTGCTTCGTATGTACTCGTAGAGTACCTGGTTTGACTTTCGGTATCATAGGGTATGTGAATCTGTTAACTCAGTCATTCGTCGCTGAGGTGGCAACGTCCTCGAGCGGTTTGACCACCGATCTTCTAATTCATACATGAAATTACGGTGCTCTTCACTAAAATGTATACTATATCTTACCTCTAAACACGGTGTTATAATCTCGATGCAGCGGGTCAGTTTTTCAGAGGATAGGGAATTTTGTTAGAAGATTAATTCTACACGAATACGCAATGTTGTACATCCGCTTGAAGGCCTGCTTTATCACTATTCCTACCAGGACCAGTCAAATGACCGTTTTTAAATTTTCAATTGGAATTTCTTACATTCAACGTAATTGAATCGCCTGTAAACTCTACGACCTTTCCTCATATATATGTATGATACATTTTTTTTTTGTTTATTTTCTGAGAAATATTTGTAGTCTTTCTTACGTACCACGGCCGGTCATTTGACCAGTAGTACGATTTCTGCGTTTTACTAACAGTTTCACTCTAGGACGCAATGCCAAAACTATGAAGTCGTTACAAACGAAAGGTAATGTAGTTGTGGTACGATTTTATCCGAGATGTGCCTTCCAGAAATGGTTTGCGGCACTTCTAAGTGTTTACAGTTCTCCCTCGACTATCTGGTTAGCGTTGTTTATTTGCTTGATTGATATCCGATACGGACCAGATCCTGGAATGCTCTGACGCCATCTTCTCTACTATGGCGTAAAATAAATAAACTTATAACTGATGCAAATGTATAGGCGTCTTCTCACGAATTGAAATCAGTATAGTCTTGCGACACGAACAGAGTACATCGAAACGTGAAAGTCAGAAAGGGCATACTAGGCAGTTTTTTATTATTATTTCGTAATACTTTATATCGTATTACGTGTTATAAGTGCAATTTCCATTGTTGTGGACAAGACTAATAATACGTCGCAGTAACTTTCACATTTTATCTTTTATTCATTTTTTTATCTATTTTGAAATATATTTTCATATTATTGATTTTATTTTCTCCGTTGAATGTTTACCCCAAAATATCAAGACGTCTGTGGAGTGCGAATGCATTATTAGCGAGAATAAATGATATCGATGCAGAATGTTCTGAAGATGATCAGGATATTCAGAATATGGAAAATGACAATACGGAAAATTATGATCCATTTGAAACCGACTCGAAGACGGATGAGGACGAACGGAATACTTCAAACGTACGTAGACGACGATAGAGAAGGAGATTTTTAGTTAGTTCCGACAGTGAGAATAAGGATGAGGCAAGAGAAATTGCGATTGGTCGGAACTGTTTGGCAGGAAGCGAAAATAGGTCCTAATCCTGGAAGAGCACCTGGTCATATCTTTAGTGAAACATCAGGCCCGACTGGGTACAGTAAACGTAATACTATGAAAGGCAAAGTTAGGACGGCATTTTCTGTGATAATTTATAAGAATATAATCGAACATATGAGAAAGTGCACAGAGGCAGAGGCATTTAACTTGTAGGGATATAAATAGGAATAGTCTACTGCATAATTATATGCATTTTTTGCAAGTATGTATGGACGCAGTGCATATGAGGCTATGAATATAGATATAGCACTTCTATGGAATAGAAAGCGGGGCCCGCCTTTTTTTTCAAATACTAAGAGTAGATATGACTTTACGGAGATTAGGAAATTCATTCGATTTGACGACAGAAATCAACGATGCCAACGGTTACAAACCGATAAATTCGCTATGACTTCGGAAGTTTGGTACAGGTATATTGGCAACAGTCAAAATTGTAATAAACCAGGTCCATTTATTACTATTGACGAACAATTGTTTCCAACGAAAGCAAGGTGTAGATTAACTCACTACATGCCCAATAAACTGGACAAATTTGGTCTAAAACTTTGGTTAGTATCCGATGTACGTATCAAATATCTAATAAACGGCTTTCCATATTTGGGAAAAGATGAGAGTAGAGGACCCTCAGTTCTTCATGGAAAGTTTGTCACTATTAAATTAGCAGAACCGTACGTAGGATGTGGAAAAAATATAGACACAGACAACGTTTTTCCAAGCCTACCTTTAGCATCAAAACTTTTATCAAACAAAAAACTACTATTACTGCGACAATTAGAGCAAATAGAAAAGAGCTACCACGAATGGCAAAACCGAAAAACGAGGACATGGCACTTTTCTTAATCATACCCTATCGCTGAAATAATTGTATGTTGACAATTTACAAAGCCAAACAGAGAAAGAATGATCAAATTCTCAGTTCAATGCACAACTCCGTACAAGATGAAGAAAATGACACCCGAACACAGGAGACAATTCAATTGTATAATAGCATCAAATTTGGCGTAGATGTGACCGATCAAATGGCCAGAAATTATTCGGTGAAATCTATATCGCGGATATGTCCTTGCAAGTATTTTTTTAATATCTTGGATTTAGCCAGGATAAATGCATGGGTGTTATATAAAGAAACTACGGGAGGAGAAATTACAAGACAGGAATTTCTATTCCAATTGGCAGAAGAACTTGCCATCGAATACCAACACGAGCTCGGCAAAGAAAGTCAACCAAATCCATCGCAAGTACATATACAGGTTCCGGCGAACGGAAAACGTGTCAGATAAGGTATTGTAAACATAATAGGACGATTAAAATCTGTCTAAAATGAAAAAAGTACGTATGCGGGAAATGTACAGTTGAGAAGACCATTTGGAAAAATGCAACGAAGGCGAATAAAATGTAGATTATATACTCTTGAATAAAAGAAAATATATTTTCTATACGGGTAAACTGGCTATCAGTCTGCACTCAATATTGAAAAATATAAGTTATGAAAGGCCGCTCATTTGACCGGCCGCGGTAGGAATAGGTATACGTGAAATGTCGGTACGAATAGTGTTAATACTCAAACCGTGAACTGAGGTGCTTATTGCCTATACTGTACAGTGCATTTACTATCAGAAAATCTGGTCGTACTTTGGGAATATCGGGATATGTTTAGCTATTGGCTTAGACGTTCCTCTTTCACAGAAGGTTGTATCGCTCTCGAACGGTTTGACCCTCGATCTCGTAATTCATATATGAAGTTAATGTGCCCGTCTCTGAAATGAACACTAATTTCTCTCTCTGAACACCATGTTATACTCCCGACACAGCGCCATAGACTTTCGCTGGGATAGGTCTTCAGTAATACGTTTGACACACAAATTACTAGCGTTCTCAAACGGATTGTCGCTCGACTTTAACATTCATACCGTAAATTACGGTGTCTATTGCATATAATTTTCAGCAAATTTCCTCCCGAAATCCCTGGTTTGACTTTCGGAATCTCATGTTAGGTGTAGCTATTGTCATAGACGTTCAATCCTCGAAGAAGGTGGTAACGTTCTCGAACGGATTGACAATCGATCCTGTAGTTCATACACGATATTAAGCCATCCGTCTGCTAAAATGTCGACTAATTTGTTGCTCTGATCACGAAGTAATATCCTCATTATAGCGGGTTAGATTCTCGGAAAGAATAGCCTCCGGTAAAAAGTTGGTCTGTATACGAATGTGTAAAGTTTTACAACGGCTTGACGCCCCTGCCTTATTATTCGAACAGTGAATGATAGTACGGTAGATCGAGCAACACTACTGTATGGTCACCGTTAATTTCTTGTGACATGATTTTGAACCGCATGCAAGTCTACCTCATTTTTATATTTACATAAAAGTACTGCAATTTATTGTTATGGCGATTACAATTTTTTTCGAAATTGTCAATTGTTAGTTGAAAAAATTGTTTTTCTGAATACTAGTGTCCTTGGAAGTAGTATAGTGCACGTCCATGACATCATTTTGTTAAACTTATTGTTATGTTATACGATAGTCTGTATACGGACCTACGCTGTTGAGCGACACGTCTGGCGTGGTCTCGTAGTAGCGTACGGCTTTACGGGGCGGAACTACAGGATGGACTTCCTCTGTTCCTTTATCTTTGATTTTGTACCGCTTGCATTTTTCACCAGTTCTCCATTTATTTATACATGCTGTAATTTTCTGTTTTGGTATTCCAGATTTATTTCAAATGTTATTATATTTATTTTAAAAAATTATACTTCTTAGGAACGGTGTCTTTGGAATAAGTTGAGTGTACGTTTATGACATTATTATGTTAAACATAGTGTTATTTTATATTACTATTATTTTATATTATGTTATTATATATTTATTATTATTATCTTTGGCTTTATATTGTACCGTATGCACTCTTTCGCTGTTTCCTATTTATTTCGACATACTATAATTTACTGTTATAATGTTTTCGATTCCTTTCAAAATTTCAATTTTCTAACATCAAAAATTGAATTTTATAGTAAAGGTATCCTTGGAAATAGTAGTGCGCTCTTTTATGAAAATATTACGATAAATAGGTTGTTATTTTATATGATAGTCTGTAAATGTACTTTCATTTCCGGAGAGACACGGTAGGACTGGTCTTGTAGGTACGTACACCAGATCGGAGCGGCATACTGGATGATGTTCCTTAATATCTGTAACCATCATTCTACTCCGAACGAATTTTTTACCAATTTTCCCATTTATTTGTACATTTTGTAATTTACTGTTATGATATTTTTGATTTTCTTTCAAATTTTCAATTCTTATTTTAAAAAATTGTATGTCTTAGTAAAAGTATCTTTGGAATCAGTTGTGTGTGCGTTTATGACAGTTTCATGTTAAATTCTTTCTATTTTATATGATACATTGTATATGGACCTACGCTTCGGGCGCGGTACGGTTGTAGTGGTCTTGTAGCTAGGTACGGCAGATTGGAGCAGCATACTGGATTGCCCCCGATAACTTCTGTAACCCATGGTTTTAAACTGCATGCATTCTTTCCCAATTTGTACATTTATTTTAGACCTTCTTTAATTTGCTGTAATGATATTTTTGGACTTTTTTTTTCTTAATTTTCAATTTCTATTGTAAGAAATTGTAATTCCTAGTAAAACTGGCGCTGGATATAGGCGAGTGTACGCTTATGACATTATTTTGTTTAACTAATTGTTATTGTGTATGATTGTCTGTACACGTACCTAAGCTGTCGGAACAACACAACTGGAGTGGACTTGCAGTTGCGTACGGAATATCGTAGAGTCACTACTGTAGGATCTTAGTTAATTCCTCTAACCATTATTTTATACCCACTGTATTCTTTCGCATCTTTCTGTCTATTTATAAATAGTGTTATTTACTGCTACGATATTTCCGATTTTTTTTTTTTACTTTCAATGATAATTATAAAAAACTGTATTCCCTGGCAAAAGAGTCTCTGGAATTAGTTGGGTTTACGTATATGACGATATCTTTTTAGACTTATTGATATTTTACATGATTGTCTGTATACGTACCTACGCTGTTTGCTCGAGACGACTGGCGAGGCCTTGTTGTTGCGTACGACAGAACAGAGCGAGACTACTCGATGGTACTCGATAATGTTTTTAACCTTCATATTGAACAGTAAGAATTTTTTCCCAGTTTTTCATTTATTTGTACATACTGTACGTTACTGCTATGATGTTTTTACTTCTCCTAAAAAATACAATTTCAGAAATAAAAAATTGGAGGGATTGAGTAAAATCGGAAATATCATATGAGTAGATCACAGAATGTTGAAATAAATAGTGAATTTCGAGAGAATGCATTCGGCACAATATCAAGGTTAGAGAACTTAACGAAGATAATACGGTAGTGTCGGTCCGATATGCCGAACGCAGCTCCAAGGCCATAACAGGCGTGTCGCCCCGGAAGCGTATGTACGTAAAAAGACAATTATGCAAAATAAAAATAAGTTTCGTCATAATATTGGCATAAACGTACACTCAACTAATTCCAATGACCTTTTACTGATGATACAATTTTTTATGCCAAGGATTGAAAATTTTGAAAAGAATTGGGGATATCATTACAGTAAGTTACAGTATGTAGACATAAACAGAATACAGAAAAATAATGCTCGCGGTACAATATCAAGGTCAAAGAAATTATCAAAGACCATACAGCACTATCACTCCGATATTCCGAACGCAACTGCAAGAGAACTCCACCCGTGTCGCTTCGGAAGCGTAGGTGAGTACACGCTCAATCGTTTAAAATAACAACAAATATAGATAACTGATGTCATAAACGTTCACGCAACTAATTCCGAAGACACCTTTCATAAAATGAACAACGATTGATATTATAAATTGGGAATTTTGAAGAAATTCGTAGGTATTAAATCAGTGAATTACAGTATATATAAATAAATGGAAGAATGCGAAGGAATGCATACGGGACATTATCAAGGTTAAAGATATTAATGTAGGCCATACAGCAGATGTCGCTTTGACCTAGCGAACGCATCAACAAGACGAATCCAGTCCTGTCGCTCCGGCAGCGTTGGTACATATAGAAACATTAACACAATGTGACAACAAATTATACAAGGTATGGTCATAAACGTACACTCAAGTAATTCTAAAGGCACTCTTAAAAAAAAAAAATACAATAATTACAATTAGTGAATAGAAATTGAAACAAAATCGATGAAATCACAGCAATATATTACAGTACGTAGAAATAAATAATAAAGAAGGGAAGAACTACTTATGGTACAAGTTCAAGGTTAAAGAAATTATCGTAGACCATCCATTACCGTTGCTCCCATGTAACGTACGCAACTAGAAATCCACCACAGCCCTGTCGCTCCAAAATCGTAGGTATGAATGCAGACAATCATATAAAATAACAACAAGCTTAACCAAATATTGTCATAATCGTACACACAACTAATTCCGAAGACACTTTTATTAAGAAATACAATTTTTTTTAACAGAGATTACGAAATTCTAAAAAAGAATCGAATATATCATAACTGTAAGTCACAGCAAGTTAAAATAAAAAGAAAGCTGCGTGAGAATGCATGCGGTACAATATTAGGGATAACGAAATTAAGAATGATCATCCAGTACTCCCCACCGATCTGTCGCACGAAACTACAAGATTTCGCCAGTCGTGTCTCTGTGGCAGCGTAGGATCGCATACCATCAATCATTCAAAATAACGAAGAATTTAACATAATATTGTTGCAAGCGTACACGCAAATAATTCCGTAGACACTTCTGCTAATAAAAACAACTTTTTATACTAAAAATTGAAAATTTTGTTAAAAATCGAAAATATCAGACACTAAATCAAAGTATACATAATTAAATGGATGACTGGGTAAAAATGCAGACTGTACAATATCAAGGTTAATGAAATTAACGAAGATCGTGCAGTAATGTAGATCCGATCGACCATACGAAACTGCAAGACCAGTCCAGGCGCGCAATTCCGGCAGCGTAGGTACATATAGAGGCAATCATATAACATAACAAAGAAATTAACAAGCTATTGTCATAAACGTTCACTCTACTTATTTTATGGCAATTTTCCTAAAAAATGCAATAATTCAAACGAAACGTTGGAAGTTTTGAATAATATGGGAATTGTCATAACCGTAAATTACAGTATGCATATATACATGGAAAACTGGGGAAAAATGACAACGGTACAAAATTAAGTTTAAACAAATTAACGAGGAATTTCCAGTGTGCCCCGCTGAACTGCCATAAGCACTGCAAGACCACTCCAGGCGTGTACCTATAGAAGCGTAACTACCCATACAGACAATCATATAATATGAAATTAATTTTAACAAAATAATGACATAAACGTATACCCAACTAATTCCAACTAAATTATAGAATAGATCTTTTAAATAAAGTCGACAATATCATACCAGTAAATTACAGTATGTACAGATAAATAGTAAACTGCTGACAAATGCATACGGTAGAATATCAAGGTTAATGAAATCAACACAGACCATACAGTAGTATCGCTCCTGTCTTCCCAACGCACCCACATGTCCGCTCCAGTTGTATCGCTCCGGCGCCGCAGGTATCTATACAGACAATCATATGAAATAACAATATGTTTAACAAAATAATGTCATCGTCATATACTCATCTAATTCCAAAGACACTTTTACAAGTGAACACAATTTTATAAACTAGAAATTGATAATTTTGAGAAAATCGGGAATATCATAACAGTACCATACAGTATCAATAAATAAATGATCGACTAGAAGAAAGTGCATGCGGTACAAAATCAAGGCAAAAGAAATAAATGTAGACCATACAGTAGTGACGCTCCGATATACCGAACGCAACTACAGGATCACTCCAGCCGTCTCGCGCATGACACGTAGGTACGTACGCAGACAGTCATATGAATTATCAATATGATTAAGATGATATATTCATAAACGTACACTCAAATATTGCCATAGACACTTTTACAGGATGCGACAATTTTCATTGTTACAGATACGAAATTTTGTAAAAAAAAGCGGAAATATCGTAGTAGTAAGTTACTGAACGCAGAAATAAACAGAAAACTGCGGAAGAATGCATATGGTACAAAATCAAGTTTAATGAAATTAACAAAGATCATACAGCAGTGTCGCTTCTTTCTGCCGTACGCTACAACAAGGCCTCGGCAGACGTGTCCCTCAATCACTGTTGGTATATATACAGACAATCATATAAAACAACAAAAATCTTACCAAAACATCGGCAGAAACGTACACTCACCTAGTGCCAAAGACACTATCACTAAGAAAGGCAATTCATTAAAATGAAGATTGAAAATTTAAAAGAAAGTTAACAACATCATATCAGTAATTTGAAGTCTGTAATGACAAATAGGAAACTGCGAAAGAATGCATAGGTTTCAATAATACGATTAAAGATATTAACGAAATCCATCCTGTACGCCGCACCGATCATCCGAACGAAACTACAAGGCAGCGCCTGTCGTGTATCGCCGGATGCGCTGGTACACATAGAGACAATCATATATTACCTCAAAGAATTTACCGCAATGTTGCCATAAACGTACACTCAGCTAATACCGAAGGCACTTCTGCTGTGGTATACAATTTCTTAAACTAAAAATTGATCATTATGTAAAAAATGGATAATATCATAACAGTCAATTGCAGTATGTCTTAATAAATGGAAAACTGGGAAAATATGCGTACGGTACATTATCATGGTTAATGAAATTTACGAAGATCATACAGTAGCGTCGCTCAAATCTGCCGTACGCGACTACAAGACATCGCCATTCGTGTCGCTCACACAGCGTCGGTGCGTATACTGACAATCATATAATATAACAATTAGTTTAAAAAAATAATTCATAAGCGTACACACAACTAATTCTGAAGGCACATTTAATTAGAAATAAAATTTCGTAAAATAAAAATAACAAATTATGAACAAAAAAATCTAAAATATCATATCAGTCGATTGCAGTATGTATAAGTAAATGGAAAACTGCAAATAAATGCTGACGGTACCAAATCAGGGTTAAAGAAATTAACGTAGACCATACAGAAATATCCATCCGATCTTCCGAACGTGACTACATGTCCCGGCCAGTCGTGTAGCTCCGACAGCGTAGGTACGTATACAGACAATCATATCAAATAACAATATTTTTAACAAGATAATGTCATACACGCGTACGCTCAACCAATTCCAAAGACACTAATACTGGGAAATACAATTTCTTAAAATTAAAATTCAAATTATGAAAAAAAAATCGAAAATATCACAGCAGTAAATACAGTATGTATAAATAAACGGTAAACAAGGAAAAGATGTATACGGTACAATATCATGGTAATAGTAATTTCCGACGATCATCAAATAGTGTCGTTCCCATCTGCCGAACGCAACCACAAGACGACTCCAGTGGTACCGTGACGGAAGCGAAGGTACATCTGGAGCGAATCATATAATATAACAGGTTATATAACAAAATATTGTCACAACCGTATGCTCAACTAATTCCAAAGGCACTTTTCATATACGATTCAATTTCTGAAATTAAAAACTTGAAATTTTGAAAAAAATCGGAAATATTATAGCAGTATATTACAATTCGTGTTCAGATAAAGAAATGAGACTCCATTTCAGTGACGGGCACCTTTACTTCATGTGTGAATTAGAAGATCGAACGTCAAACCTTTCGAGAACGTTACCACCTGCAGTAAGGGACGAACGTCTAAGTCAGCAGCTTCACAAATCCAGTGGTTCCGTGAATCAAGCCAGGTATTCCGGGAGTAAATCCGGTTAGCAGTATCGGAAATGCACACCGTAAGTCACGGTTTGCTACTGAAGTATTTCGTCAAACCGTTTGAGACCGCTACCAATTGCCACAAACACAAACATTTTACCGAAGGCCTCACCTTCCAGGATCCTCACGCACGTCATCGAGAGTATAACTTCGTGTTCAGAGAATGAAAATAGTATTCATTTCAGTGACGGGCACCGCAACTTCATGTACTAATTAGGAGATCGAGTGTCAAACCGCTTGGGTTCGTTGTCACTATCTGTGAGAGACGAACGGCTAAGGCAATAGCTCCACATATCATGTGATTCGGATAGCTAAACCAGATATGCCGAAAGTCAATCCGCAGTGCAGTATTACCAATGGACTCGCTCATTCTCGGTATGAATATTAATGTAGAGCGTCAAGCTCTGGTAGAACATTACCTATTATCATGGTGATAATCTTTTTCCCATGGCCTTACATATCGAGAAACAAACCCGGTGAAACGAGGGTATAACGACGTATTCAGAGTCGCAAATTAGTATTCACTTTAGGGACTGGCACCCTAATATCATGTGTGAATTAGAAGATCGACGGTCAAACCCTTTGAAAACATTACCCCGTTCTTTGTGAATCGAACGGCTGTGTCTGTAGCTTCTCATACCCAGAGATACGGAGAGTCAAACCAGGTATTGCTGGTGTGAATCCGCTGAGCAGTATTGCCAATAGACACCTTGATTCACGGTTTGAATATTATATGCAGGCCGTCACAAGCCGTTGTAGGACATTACGTATAGGTGTAATTTCAAATTCCTTGCTGAATGTCTTCCCCTCCGAAAACTGACTCGCTTTATCGGATGTATAACACCGTGTTCAGGGGTACGACCTAGTATACATTGACTGACGGGCACCATAATTTCGTGTCTGCATTAGAAGGTCGTGTGTCAAACTGTCCGAAAGCGTTGCAACATTCTGTGGGAGACGATCTGCTCAGTCAGTAGCTTCATCTATCCAGTTATTCGGAGAGTCAAACCAGGTATTGCTGGAGCAATTCCTCTGATCAGTATTGCCAATAGATACCTCATTTCGCGGTTTGAATATAACAGTAAAGCATCAAACGTTTGAGAGCATTACCAATCGGGATAAAGTCAAACACATAGCCGATGGCGTTACCTTTGGAGGAACAAACTCGCCGTGTCGAGAGTATAACCTCGCGTTCATAGAAAGAAATTAGTATTTATTTCAGTGATGGGCACGTTAACTTCATGTATGAACTAGAAAATCGTTGGCCAAACCGTTCGAGAATGTTACCACCCACCTTGATAGTCGAACGAATAAGCCAATAGCTCCACCTATGCTGCGATTCCGAGAGTCAAGCCAGGTAATCCGAGAGTGTATCCGCTGAGGAGTATTGGCAATAGGTAGTTTAATTCGCGGATTGAATATTAATATAGAGCTTAACACGTTGTGAGAGCGTTAGAAATGCTATAAAGTCAAATATATTTCAGAATGCCTTACTGTTCGAGAAGCTAACCCGCTGTGTCGAGAATATAGCTTCGTGTTTAGGGAAACACATTAATATACAACTTAGTGACGGCACCTTTAATTCATGCATGAAAAAGAAGATCGGGGGTCCAACCGTTCGACAAAGTTACCACCTCTTGTAAGAGACGAACGGCTAAGTCAACAGCTTCACCTATGCAGCGGTTCGGAGTGTCAGCCCGTAAAAATCGAGAGTAAGTTTGCTGAAGAGAATTGGCAGTAAACACCTCTATTTACCGATTGAATATTAAAACAGTGCGCCAAGTCGGCGTAGAACATTAATTATTCACGTAGGGCTAAACTTCTTAAAGATTGCCTTACATTCCGAAAAACTGATCAGCTGTGTCGACAGTATAACATCGTAAATAGAGACGAAAATTATTTTACATTTTAGTGATGGGTCCCTTTATTTAATACATAAATGAGAAGCTCGAGGGTCAAACCTTTCGGGAACGATTCCACCTTCTAAGAGAGACGAACAGCTAAGTTAGTAGCTTCACATATCCGGTGAGTCGGAGAGTCAAACCAGGGATTCTGGGTGTAAATCCGCTGAACAGCATTGGCAATAGACCCCTGCAATCCCGGTATGAATATTGGAATAGAGAGGCAATTCGTTGGAGAATATAACCAATTGGTATAAATTCATAATTATTACCGAAAACATTGCCTTCATAGAACCTATCCCGCTATTGCAAGTGTCATGCTTGCAGCCCACGGAAACAAATTAGTAGAAATTATTCAAGATGCAAACCATATTTCCGTATATGAACCAAAGGATCGGGAGGAAAAGCGATCCAAAACGTTACCACCGTCTTTGAGGGTTGCACAGCTGAAGCAATAGCATCACCTATCCTGTGATTCCGTGAGTCAAACCAGGTATTCCGGCAGTAAATACACTGAACAGAATTGGCAATCGACACCTTAATATACGGTTCGAATATGAAAGCAGGCCGTCAAACCGTCGGTAATCATTACCAATTTGTGTAAAGCCGTTAAGGTGACCGTCACTGAAATGGATACCAATTTCGTTCTCTGACCACAAAATTATACGCTCGATACAGCGGGTTAGGCTCGCCGAAGGTAAGGCCTTCGGTAAAAATTTGACTACATAGCAGTAGGGTACTTTCCACAACGGTTTGACTCTGTTCTTCAATATTTATACAATCAAATTGCATGTCTAATGCCAATACTGTACAGTGTATTTAATTCCGTGGTACTTGGTTTCTCTCTCGGAATCACAGCATAGGCGAACATATTGTCATAGCCGCTCAACTCACATAGATGGTGGTAACCATATCGAACAGATTGACGCTCTACATTGTATTTCATACGTGAAGTTAACGCACCTGTCACTGAAATGAATACTAATAACTTTCTAAGAACACGAATTTATACTCTCATGTAGCGGGTGAAGTTCGCGGAGGGAATGGCCTTCTGTAATTCATTTGACTTTGTACCAATTGGTATCGATATCGAACGGTTTGACGAACTACTTCAACATCAAACCGCCATTCAAGCTGTGTATTGCTAATACTGCCAGCGGATTTACTCCCCGAATTCCTGAATTAACTTTAGGAATCACAAGATAGGAGAATCTATTGTCTTAGCCGTTCGACTCTCAGGGAACGTGATAAAGTTCTGCAACGGTTTGACCTTCGGTCTTCTCATTCGTACATGAAGTTACGGTGCCCGTCATTGAATAGTATTACAATTTGTTTCTCTGAGCCCTATGTAATATTCTCGATGCAGCGGGCGATGTTCCCGGAGGGGAATGCCTTCGGTAAGGATTTGACTCTATGGAAATAGGCAACGTTCTACAACGGTTTGTCGCTCCACTTTAATATTCATACCGTGAATTATGGTGTCTATTGCCAATACTATTCAGCAGATTTACTCGAGGCATACCTGCTATGGCTCTCCGTATCACGGGATAGATGAAGCTATTGACTGATCCGTTCGACTCTCAAAGTAGGTGGGATCTGGATTTCACTGCACATTTTTCGATTTGTACATGATAATGAGGCGTCCGATTGCAAAATTTCTCCTAATTTGCTTCCGTGAGCACTAGGAATGACACTCGCTAAAGCGTGTTTTGCACATGTAGGGTAATGTACTCGTTGAAAATGATGACTCTATAGCAATTGGTAATGTCCTGCGACGGATTGACGTTCGAAGGTAATATTCGTACTGAGAATTAAGGTGTCAATTGCCAATTCTCACAAGCGAAATAACTCTCGGCTTTCCCTGGTTGCCGCTCGGAATGACGGGTTAGGTGATGGTGTTGACGTAGCCGTCCGTCTCTTAGAGAATGTGGCAACGTTTTCGAGCCGTTTGACACTCGATCTTCTACTTCAGACATGAAGTTATGGTGCCCGTCATTGAAATGAGTACTAACTTTTTTCTCTGAACACGAGGTTATACTCTCGATAAAGAATGTGAATATCGCGGAAGGTATGGCCTTCGGTAAGAAGTTTGAATCTGTACCACTAGATATCGTTCTACAACGGTGTAACTATGTACTTTAATATTTATACCGCGAAACAGGATGTGTAATGCCAATATTGCCGGCAGACTTACTCCATGGATACCTCATTTGACGATCGGAAATCAAAGGATAGGTGAAGTTACTGAATGAGCTGTGCGACTCTCAAAGAATGCGATAACGTTACCGAACGGATGGTCACTCGATCTACTATTTCACAAATAAAGCCAAGGTACCAGTCATTAAAATCTTTTGTAATTTGATACACTTTACACTATGTTATACTCTCGATGCAGCGGGATAGCATCTCGGAAGTTAGAGCGTTCGGGAAGAAGTTTGACTCTATATAAATATGTAACGATCTCCAACGGTTTGACGCTTTACGCAAATAATCAAACCGTGAATTATGGTGTCTATACCCAATACTATTCAGCGGATATACGCCCGGAAAACCTGGTTTAGCCCTCGGAATCGCAGGATACGCTATGTTACTGACTTAGCAGTACGACTCTTAAAGAAGGTGGTAACGTTCTGGAGCGGTTTGACTCTCGATTATGCTATTCACGTATAAAAATAAGGTGTCCGTATGCGAAAGTGTCTACTAATTTGCTTCCGTGAACCGGTAGCATGACGCTCTATTCAACGGGCTAGGATTTAGGAAGATAGGGCCTTCGGTAAATATTAGACAATATACCAATAGGTAACATTCCGCAAGGGCTTGACGCCCTACCTAAATATGCATACCGTTAACCATCATGTCCATTGACTACATTGGACTGTCGATTAAAACTCGGAATACCCGCTTTCGATCTGGGAATCACAGCACAGGTGTAGCTATTGATTTAGCGTTCGTCTCTCTGAGAAGGTGGTAACATTCTCAAAGGGCTTGGCCCTCGATCTTCTAATATATACATGTAATTATGGTGTACGTCACAAAAATGTCTACTTCCCTGCTGCACGGAGAACGAAGTAATACCCTCAATATAGCGGGTCAGCATCCCGGGATGTAAAGCCTACGGTAAAGTGTTTGACTCTACACCAATCGGTAATAATCTACAGCGGCTTGACTGCCGGATTTAATATCCAAACCTTGATTTAAGATGTCTATTACCCGTACCGTTCAGGGGATGCACTTCCGTAATACCTGGTTTGCCACTCCGAATCACTGAATTGGTGAAGCTATGGACTTGGTCGTCCGACTCTCAAGGATGGTG
This sequence comes from Lasioglossum baleicum, assembly GCF_051020765.1. Lineage (NCBI taxonomy): Eukaryota > Metazoa > Arthropoda > Insecta > Hymenoptera > Halictidae > Lasioglossum > Lasioglossum baleicum. Next base: position 22,004 of record NW_027471011.1, read on the forward strand.
GTAGCGTTCAGGAATACTTTGACACTCGATCCACTAATTCATACAATGAAATTATGGTGTACGGCACTAAGATGTATAATAGTTTGTCTCTCTGAACGCGAAGCTATAAACTCGAAGCAGCTGCTTAGTTTCTCGGAGTGTAAGGACTTCGGCAAAACGTTTGACTATAGAGCAATTGGTAACGTTCTACAATCGTTAGACGGTCTGCATTAATATTCTAACCGTGAATTAAAGTGTCTATTGCTAATACTGTTCAGCGGATTTACTCCGGTAATACCTGGATTGACCCTCCGAATGACAAGAAACGTGAAGCTATTGACTTATCCCTTCTACTCTCAAAGAGTATGGTTACGTCCTCGATTGGTTTGATGCTCGACCTTCGAATTCATTCATGAAATTAAGGTGCCCGTTACTATAATGTTTACTAACTTGTTCCTGCGATCACTTCGGAATATCTGGCTTTACCTCCGGAATCACGGGATAGGTGAAGCTATTGGCTTAGCCGTTCGTCACTCAAAGATGATGGTAACGTTGACCATCGATATTCTAATTCATATATGAATTTAAGGTGCGGGCACTAAAACATATGCTATTGCGTTTCTCTGAACACGAAGTTATACTTTCGATACGCCGGGCTGGCTTCTCGGGCGGTGATGCTTTTGTTTGACTCTACAGGAATTGGTAATGTTCGCAAACGGTGTGACGCTCTATTTAAATAGTTTAATTCGCGAATTAAGGTTTCTATTGCCAATACTGTTCAGCGCATTTACTCCCGGAATATCTGGTATAACTTTCGAAATCACAAGATATGTGAGACTATTGATATAGCCGTTCGATTCTCACAGAAGTGGTCAATGTTCTCGAACGGTTTGACTCTCGATAATTCTGTTCATACACGAGAATAAGATGTGCTTCTGCTGCAATTTATAATAATTTGTTTTCGTCAATAATAACAAAGACTGTGGTTACAGCGGCTTAGGTCCTCACAAGGCAAGGTCTCTGGTAAAACGATTGTCGTTATACCAATTGGTAAGGCTCTCAAACTGTTTGACGCAATACTTCAATGTTCAAACAGGAAACTGAGGTGTCTTTTGCCAATTCTGTTCATCGTCGAAACTTCCGGAATACCTGGTTTGACTATCGAAATAACAGGATAGGTGAAACTACTGACTCAGCCGTTCGACTGCCAAAGCTGTTGGCAACGTTCTTGAAAATTTTGACCCTCGATTTCTTAATTCGTACATGAAATTAAGGTGCGCGTGAATAAAATGCATATTATCTTGCTACTCTCAACACGGAGTTATACATTCGATATAGTGGATTGGCTTTTCGAAAGGTAAGGCCTTCGTTAAAAATTTGAATCAATACTAATAGGTACAATTCTACAACGGTTTTACTCTGTACTTTAATTTTCACTCCGAGAATTAAGGTATCAATTGCCATTACTCTTCAGCGTATTTGCGACCGGAATACCTAGTTCGTCTTTCTGAATCGCAGGACGTGTGAAGCTATTGATATAGCCGTTCGGCTCTCAACGAAGTTGGTCATAATCCCTATCTGTTTGACACTCGACCTTCTATTTCATGCAGGAAATTAGGGTTCCAGACACCAAAATGTATATTAACCATTTGAGTGCCGGGAGATGACATATTGGCTCCTTCTACACTGGCGAGAAGTGCCTGAGTCGATGTATCGGCCCGCGTCTCGTAGCGCCTTACTATTCGCATTGCGGGCGAATTCTATCCCAAAATAAATTTGTAATACGTTATAAATGATCTAACTTCATTATGAGAGAATTAAAAAAACAATAGTTTTTTCTTTTACATCTTTTTGGACATTGTTAAATATTTTGGAAGAGTTATCCCCCCGGCGCTTACCATGCGCATTCGAATTGTCTTTCATTATTGTTATGTAATATTGTTTATCTGGTTACAAAATATATTGGAAACGCATAGTATATACTTCTAAATAATTGGTCCATATAAATTTTGATGAAAAGATGACTTTTTGTATATGCAAATACGTTTTATAAGAGACAACTTAACTTTTACTATTTTTATGAACATTTATTTTTAATGAGCAGAGAAAAACTAGTGGCACTATCTTGTTCTCTATTTCATTCTGAGTATACTGCTTTTTGAATCATGTAAATATTGTTTCTCGTTTGGTTTTTATGAGCATTTTCCCAATCCCAAGTAAAACTGTGAAATTCGGCCGGTTATTCGTGCATTGGCCCTCTTTTTCGCCAGGCACTAAAAAGGTTCATGTGGTTCCCTGATCAGGTAGATATACTCTTGACACAGCGGGATATGTTCTATTAAGGTAAGACCTTCGGTAAAATGTGTGACTCTATAGGAAAATGTAACGATCTACGACGGATTGACTTTCGATCTTCGTATTCATATATAAAGTTAAGGTGCCCGTTACTAACATACATAGTAATTTGTTCCACTGAACACGATGCTATTCTCTCGATATAATGCGTTAGGCTCGCGGAGGGTAAGGGATTCAGTAAACCGTTAGATTCTATTCAATTGGTAACGTTCACAAACGATTTCACGCTCAATTTTAATACTCAATCCGTGAATTAAGGTGTCTATTGCCAATACAGTTCAGCGAATTGCTCCCGGTCTAGCTAGTTTGACTTTCGAAATCAAAGGATAGCGAAGATATTGACATAAACGTTCCACTCTCAAAGATGGTGGTCATGTCCCCGAACCGTTTGACACTATACCTAATTCATAGATGAAATTATGGTGCCGATACTAACATAGATACTGATTGGCTGGCCTGAACACGAAGTTATACTCGTCATACGGTGGGCTAGCATCTCAGAAGGTGTGGCCTTAGGTAAAAAGTTTGACACAATACTAATTCGTAAGTTCTTCCAACGGTTTGACACTGGAGTGTAATATTTGTACCGAGATATATGGTGTATGATGCCAATACTGTACAGCGGATATATTCCCGGAATACCTGATTTGACCCTCGGAATCACAGGATTGGTGTAGTTATTGACATAGCCTTCCGCCTCCCGAACAGGGTGGAAACGATCTCTAACGGCTTGACCCTCGATATTCTAATTCATACATGCAATCAACGTGCCCGACCCTATTATGCATACTATTGTTCATCCCTGAATTCGAAGTCATACTCTCGATACATCGGATAAGTTTCTCGGAAGGTGAGTCCTTCGGGATAGATTTTGAATCTGTCGCAATCGGTAACGTTCTACAACGGCTGGACTATGTACTCTAATATTCATAACGAGAATTGCGGTGCCTGCCGCCAATACTGTGCAGCCGATTTGCACCCGGAATACCAGATTTGACTCGCGGAACCACAGTATAGATGAGGCTGTTGACTCACCTGTGCGACACACAAAGGTGGTGATAACGTTATCAAACGGCATTACGCTCGATCTTCTTTTTCATACTCGAAACTGAGGTGCCCGTCACTAACACGTATACAAGTTCTCTGAACACGGCGTTATTGTGTCGATACAGCGAAATAGGCTTTGGAGGGTAAGGTCTTCAGTAAAACTTTTGACTTTATACAAATTTATAACTTTCTCAGACGGACTGACGCTCTACATTAATAACCATATCATGATTTACGATGTCTACGGCCAATACTGTTCAGCGGATTGACTCTCGGAATATCTCGTATGACTCTCGGATTCATAGAATAATTGATGCTGTTCACGTAGCTATGCGACTCAGAAAGAAGGTGGTATCGTTCGCAAACGGTTTATCCCTCGATCGTCTAATTCATACTTGAGATTATGATGTCCGTCTCCAAAACGCATACTAATTTGTTTCTCCGAACACGAAGTTACACCCTCGATATATCAAGCGGGATCGTATCGCGGAATGTAAGGTATCCGATGAAATGACATTCTACAAATTGATAATGTCCTCCAATGGTTTCTCCCTATAATATAATATTTATACGGTCGAATAGGGAGTCTATTGCTAACACTGTGTCGTGGATTTACTGCTGGAAGACCTTGTTTGACTTTCTGAATCACAGGATGTGTGAAGCTGTTGACTAAGCCGTTTGAAACTCAAAGAAGGTGGTAACAGTCTCGAAGGGCTTGACCCTTGATCTTCATATTCATAATGAAATTACGGTCCCCGTCACTAAAATGTATTCCCGATCATACCTCTGAACACGGTGTTATACTCCCGATACAGCAGGTTAGGTTATAGGATGGTAACGCATTCTGCAGAAGTTTGACCCTAAACCTATAGGTAATGCTGTATAACTACTTGACGGCGTGCTTTAATATTCAATCTAGTCTATTGCCTACACCCTTCAGCGGACTAACCCTCGGTTTTCCCGGGTTGACTCTCGGAATCACGGGATAAGAAAAGCTATTGGCATAGTCATTCGTCACTCACAGGAGGGGGCAACGTCCTCGAGCGGTTTGACACTCGAGCTTCTAACTCATAGATGAAATTAACGTACCCGACCCTGATATGTTTACTAATTTGATACTCTGAATAGGAAGTTGTACTCTCGATGAATCGTGTGAAGTTCGCGGAAGGTACGGTCTTCGCTAAAACGTTTGATTTTATAGCACGTAGTATCGTACTCATACGGTGTGACGCTATATTTTAATATTCACTCCGAGAATTACGGTGTCTATTGCGAAAACTCTTCAGCGAACTTACTCCCAGAACTCCTGGTTTGACAATCCGAATTTCAGGGTAGGTCAACCATTGACTTATTACTTCGTCTTTTACAGAAGGTGGTAACGTTCTCGAGCGATATGACGCTCGATCTTTTAATTTATGCACGAAAATAAGGTGCTCGTCTATAAAACGAATGCAAATGTGTTTCCCTAAACTCGTAGGTTTACCTCCGATGCAATGGGTTAACTTCTCGGACGTTACGGCCTACGGAAAGCGATTGATTTCATAAAAATTGTTAACGTTCACAAACGGTATGACGCTTTACTTTTTTATTCATCCCGTGAAATAAGATGTCTATTGGCAATACTGTGCAGCGTATTTACTCCAGTAATACCTGGTTTTACTCTCCGAATCACTGGATTGATAAAGCTATTGATTTAGTCGTTCGTCTCAGACAGAATGTGTCAAGCTTCTCAAACGGTGCGACTATCGATCCTGTAATTCATGTATGAAGTTAACGTGCATGCCTCTCAAATGAAAACTAGTTTCATCCTTGGGATACGAAGTTATATTCTCGGAACGGCGGGTTAGCATCACCGAATGTAAGGCCATCGATAAAGTGTTTGACATTATACCAATTGGCAATGCTCTCAAACGGCTTGACGCTTTAGTTTTTCACTCAATACGTGAATCCAGGTGTCTATTGCCAATACGTTGCAGCCCAATTTACACCAGAGTATTGGTTTAACTTTCGGAATCACAGGATATGTGAAGATATTGACACAGCTGTTCGTCTCTCACAGATGGTGGTACCATACCCGAATGGTTTGAACCCCGATCTTTTAGTTCATGCAAGGAATAAAGGTTCACGCCACTAAAATATATACCAGTTCGTACCTCAGAACACGGTGTTCTACTCCCGATACGGCGAGTTAGTTTTTCGGAGGGTATGGCATTCAGTAAGAAGTTTGACCCTACACATATAGGTAATGTTCTGCAACGGCTTGACGGCCTGCTTTAATACTCAATCATGAATTAAGGTGCCTATGTTCCATACTGTTCAGCGGATTTGAGCCCGGATTACCTGGTTTGACTCTCGGAATCACAGGATAGATGAGGCAGTCGTTTTACCTACACTCACAATTGGTGGTAACGTCCCCGACGGTTTGACCATCGATATGCTAATTCATATATGAATTTAGGGTGCTTTCACTATATTGTATACTACTGTGTTTCTCTAGACACGAAGCTATACTCAAGTTACGGCTGGTTATATTCCCGGACGGTAAGAACTTCGGTAAAAATAGTAAATATATACCAATTGATAATGATCGCCGACAGTATGACTCTATACCTTAATGTATATGCCGTGAATTGTGGTGTCCATTTGCTATATAATTAAGCGGATTTACTACCGTAATGGCTTGTTTTACCCTCGGAATCACAGGGTAGGTGAAGCAATTGACCTTTCCCTTCGACTCTCAAAGAGGGCGGTAAAGTTCTCAAACGGTTTGTTCATCGATATTCTAATTCATAAACGAAATTAGTGTGCCCTTCCCTGAAACGAAGTCTAATTTCTTTCCCGGATCGGGATTTATACCCACGATACTGCGCCTTACGTTCTCGGAAGGTAAAGTATGCGATGAAGAGTATCACGTTATACCAATTGGTAACGTTCTCAAACGGTTTGGACCTCTACTTTGATATCCATGCCGTGAATTAAGGGGTCTATTGTCAAAACTCTTCAACGGATTTACTCGTTAAATACCAGGGTTGACTCCCGGAATCACACAATAGGTGAAGATATTGACTTGGCCGTTCAAGTCTCAAAGAAGTTGGTAACGTTATCCAACTGCTTGACACTTGATCTTCTAACTCATGCGTGAAATTGAGGTGCCCGAGCTAAAATGTATACTAATTTGTATTTCTGATTACGAAGTTATACTCTCGATACCGCGGATTAGGTACTCGGGGGGTAAGATCTTCTGTAAAACTTTCGTCATAGTCCCAATCGCAAATTTTCTATGGTTAAGGTTAAGAATAAAGGTTGGACTATGTATTTTAATATTCATACCGAGAATTAATGCGTCAATTGCCAATACTGATCAGCGGATTTACACCTGAAATTCCGGGATTGACACTCGAAATTACAGCTGCAGTTGATGTTATTAACTCAGCCGTTAGACTCTCAAAGAGAGTGGTAATGATCTCGTACGGATTGACACTCGATCTTCTAATTCTTATATCAAAATATGGTATGCCTCAGAAATAATGTCTACTAATTTGGTTCCGTGAGCACTAAGCATGACACTCGCTATGGCACATAATGTTCTAGGAAGGTATCGCATTCAATAAAAAGAATGGCACTATAACAATTGATAATGTTCTCCGACGGATTGACCTCCTACTTTGGTATTCATACCCTGAATGAAGGTGTCTCATACCAACAATGAACAGCGGACTCACTCCCTGTATAACTGATTTGGCTATCTGAACCACAGGATAGGTGATGCTATTGACGTAGCCGTTCGTCTCTCGCAGAAGGTTGCAACGTTCTCGAACGGTTTCACCATCGCTCTTCTAATTTGAAGTTGAGGTGGCTGTCATTGAATTTAATACTAATTTCTTTCTCCGAACACAAAGTTATACACCCGATGGAGCGGATGTGGTTCGCGGTAGGTATGGCCTACGGTAGAACGTTTGACTTTATAGCAATTTGTAACGCTCTCATGCAGTATCGCGCACTACTTTAATATTGAATCCGTGAATTAAGGTGTACATTACCAATATTCTTCAGCACATATACTCCTGGTGTATCTAGTGTGACTCTCGTAAGCACAGAATAGGTGAAGCTATTGTGTTATATGTGCGATTTTATAAAGAACGATGTATCTTTCTCGAACGGTTTGACCCTTGATCATCTAATTCGTGCATGAAATTAAGGTGTACGTCACTGAAATGCGTTCTAATTTGTTTCCTTGCACACATAATTATTATCTCGATACCGCGCGATACGTCTCCGGAAGGTATGGTATTCGGTATAAAGAATGACTTAATACGAAATGGTACTGTCCTCCAACGGATTGACTGTCTTCCATAATATTCGTACCGTGAATTTAGGTGTCTATTGCCAATACTGTTCAGCGGATTTACCCCAGGAACACCCGGTTTTACTCTCCGAATCACTGGTTAGGTGATGGTATTGACTTAGGCGAACGTCTCACACAGTAGGTGGCAACCTTCTTGAACGGTTTGATCTTCGATTTTTAATTCATTCATGAAGTTAAGTTGCTCGTCACTAAAATGTACAATAACGTGTTTCCCTAAACCGGTAGCTATACTCTCGAAACGGCGGGCTTGATTCTTGGACGTTAAGGCAATCGGTAAAGAGTTTGACTTGCTACCAAACGGTATTATTGAATCTCAACTCACGCTATGAATATTAAAGATCAGAGTCAAACCGCTGTAGAATGTTACCAATT
>NW_027471012.1:0-30113 GCF_051020765.1 Lasioglossum baleicum
CCATAAGCGTGCCTCAATTAATTCCAAAGACACTTTTGCTATGAAATATAATTTCTTGAAACAAAAATTGATAACCTGGAAAAAATCGAAAATATTAGAATAGTAAATTACACAACGTTCAAATAAATGGAAAAATTGGGAAGAAATTCATGCGGTTCAAAATCATGGGCAAAGAAATTAACGAAGGTCGTACAGTAGTGTCGCTCTGATATACCGGATGCAACTACAAGACATCGCCAGTCGTGTTGCTACGGCAGCGAATGCGCGTATATAGACAATCATATAATATGACATCATATGCGTGCAGTCAACTAATTCCGAAGTCACTTTCACCAAGAATTTCAATTTTATGGAACTGGGAACTGATAATTTTGAAAAGAATCGAAATCATCATAACAGTATGTTACAGTATTTAGAAATAAACAGAGAACCGCGAACGAGTACGTACGGTACAATATGATGGTTAAAGAAATTAACAAATACCATCCAGCATGCCGCTCCGATCTGCCGTCCCCAACAACAAGATATCAGCAGTCGTGACGCTCGAGGAGCGTAGGTACATATAGTAGGAATTATATAAAACATACATTGCCATAAACGCACACAGACCTGATTCCAATCATACTTTTCCTTTAAAAATACCATCTTTTAACCTAAAAACTTGAAATTAAAGTGAAAATCGAAAATAGCATAACAGTGCTATACAGTAAGAATAAATAAATGGAAGACTGGGAAAAATGCATGCGGTACTATATCAGGGTTACCGAAATTAACGAAGAGCATACTGTAGCGTCGCTCCGATCTACCGAACCCAACTACAAGGCCAATACACTCGTGTCGCTCCGGCAGCCTAGGTACGTATACTGACAATCATATAAAATAACAACAAGATTAACAATATAACGTCATAAACGTGCACACAAACAATTCCAAATGCACTTTACTGTGATACACAATCTGCTGCGCAAAATATTGATTATTAGGTAAAACATGGTGAATATCACATCAGCCAATTACAGTTTGTATAAAGAAATGGAAAGTTGCGAATGCATGCGTACTGTACAATATTATTGATAAGGGAATTGACGAAGAGCGTCGTATATACTGTTCCGATCTGCCGTACGCAAGAACAAAACTTAGCCAGATGTGTAGCAGCGGGAGCGGTAGGACGGAGACAGACAATCGTATAAAATAACAAAGAATTTTACCCGATATTGTCATATACCTAAACTCACCTAATTCAAAAGAAAATTTTACTAAGAAATACAATTCTTTGAATTAAAAATTGAAAATATTGGAAAATATGGAATATATCATGGCGGTAAACTACATCATGTAGAGATAAATAGAAAACAGCGAAAGATCGCATGCGGTACAACATTAAGGTTAAAGGAATTAACAAGGTCATAGAGCAGTGTCGCTCCGATCTACAGAGCGCAACTACAAGACCTCTGCAGTTGTTTCGCTCCGGCAGCGTAGGTGCGTATACAAACAGTCTTATAAAGTAACAAAGAATTTAACACAATATTGTCATAAACGTACACACAACTAATTGCAATGACACATTTACTATGAAATACAATTTATTATAGTAAAAAAAGATAATTTCGATAACAAGAAAATTTCATAACCGTAAATTAGAGACTGCACAAATAAATGGACAAAATGAGGAAAATGGATATAGTTCAATATTATGGTTAATGAAATATAACGAAGACCATACCAGCATGCCACTCCTATCTGTCATACGCAACTACAAGACCATACCAGCAGTGTTGCACCGGAAGCGTACGTGCGCATACAGAAAATAATATAAAATAACACTTGGTTTACCAAAATAGTGTCATAACCGTACACGTAACAAATTCCATGGATACATTTATTAAGAAATACAAATATTTAAAATAAAAATTTGAAACATCGGAGGAAATCGAAAATATTGTATCAGTAAACTACGGTATTTATAAATAAATAGAAAACTGCGACAGAGGACACACGGTACAACGTTGTGGTTGGAGAAATTATCGACGATCATCCAGTAGTGCCGCTCCGTCTGGCGTACGCAACTACTTGACCTCGCCGGTCGCTCCGTCATCGTAAGTACGTATAGAGTCAGTGGTATAAAATAAAGATAAGTTTAACTGTATTATGTCGTAAACGTACACTCAATCGATTCCAGAGACACATTTACTGAGGAAAATAATTTATAAAGTAAAAACCGAAAATTTCGATCAAAATATACAATATCATAACAGTAAATTACAGTATGCATAAATAAATGGAAGACTGGAAAAGAATGCATACGGTACAATATCATGGTTATAGAAGCTAACGAAGACAATACACTAGTATCACTCCCATCTACCGTACGCAACCAATAGACCACTTCAACCGTGTCGCACCGGATGGGTAGGTACGTATACAGACAATCGTATAAAGTAACAACATGCATGACAAAATTATGCTGTAAACGTACTCTGAACTAACTCCAAACACAATTTCACTCAGGAATACAATTTTTTGTAATAAGAATGGAAAGTATTGAAAAAAATCGCAAATATCGAAACAGTAACTTACAGTATGTTGACCAATAGAAAACTCCGAAAGACTGCAAACGGTACAAAGTCAAGTTTGAAGAAGTTAACGAAGACCATCCACTAGTGTGGCTCCGATCGCCTCACTGCCGTACGCAACTGCAAGATGACTCCAGCTGTGTCGGTCCTGTAGCGTATGTACGTATACAGACAAATATATAAAACAACAGTGAGTTTAACGAAATGATGCCATAAATACAAACTCATCTAATTCCCTAGGCATTTTTGCAAAAAATACAAGTATTGAAAGCTAACAACTGGAAAATTTTGACTAAAATCTAAAATAAAACATTAAAATACAGTAAGCATAGGTAAATTGAAGACTGGGGCAAAATGCATACGGTACAAAATCAAGGTTAAAGAAATTAGCGAAGACCATCCAGTAGTGACTCACCGATCTGCCATACGCATCTACACGACAATTCCAGTCGTGTCGCTCCGGCAGCGTAGGTATGTATAGAGACAATTCTATAAAATAACAAGGTGAACAAAATATTGTCTTAAACGTGAACTCAACTAATTCCAACAACGCTTTTACAAAGGATTACGATTTTTTGAAACGAAAATTGGGTATCTTGAAGGAATCTAAAACATAATAACAGTTAATTACAGTATGCATAAATAAATTGAAAGCTGGGAAGACATGCATACGGTACGATGTCATGGTTAAACGAATTAACGGAGGTCATCCAGTAGTGTCGATCCGATGTGCCGCACGGCACTGGAAGATCTCTACAGTCGTGTCGCTCAGGTAGTGTAGGTGCACATACAGGCAATCATATAAAATAACAATAAGTTTAACACAAGAAAGTAATACGCGGGCGTTGAACTGATTTCAAAGAAACTTGTTCTAAAGGGTACAGTTTTTCAAGCTAAGAAATCGAAATCTTAAAAGATATCGAAATCATCATAACAGTAAATTACAGTATATGTAAATAAGTACAAGATTGCGAAAGAATGCATACGGTACAATGTTACGGATAAAGAAATTAACGAAGACCATCCATTATGCTGCTCCGATCTGTCGTACACCACTACGAGGCCACTCCAGTCGTGGCGCTCAAACAGCGTCGGTACGTAAACGGACTGTCATATAAAATAGCAATTTGATCAACGAAATAATGTCATAAACGTAGACTCAACTAATTCCAAGGCACTTTTAATAGGAAATACAATTTTTTAATGATAACAATTGAAAATGTCGAAGAAAATGGAAAATATCATAACAGCAAATTGCAGTATGTATAAGTAAATGGAACACAGGGAAAAATGCATATGGCACAAAATTATTGTTAAAGAAATTAACGAAGACCATCCTGAAGTGCCGCTCCGATATACCTTACGCAACTGCAAAACCACTCCAACCGTTTCTCTGCGGGAGCGTAGCCTCGTATACGGACAATCATATATAATAACAATTAGTTTGACACAATAATATCATAAACGTTCACTCAACTAAGACAAAAGACGCGGTTAATAAGGAATACGATTCATTAAACATAAAATTGAGAGTTTTGAAGAAAATCGAAAACACCTTAACAGTGCACTGAAATATTTATAAATAAATGGAATACTGGAAAAGAATGCGAACGGTACAAATTTAAAGTTAATGAAACTAACGAAGATCATCCAGTAGTGCAACTCCGAATTGCCGTACGCAGCTGCCAGACATCGCCAGTGGTGCAGTTCTGACAACATACGTACATATTAAGACAAACGTAGGAAATAACAATAACATCGACAATATATTGAAATAAACGCACACTCAACAATTTCCAAAGACAGTTTTACTAAGAAATACAGGTTCATAAAATAAAAATATAAAATTATGATAAAAAATAGGAATTACAATAGCAGTGAGTTGAAGTACTTGTAGATAAACAGAAAATTTCGTCAAAATGCATGCGGTACAATATTATGGTTAAAGAAATTAACGAAGATCGTCTAGTAGCGGCACTTCGATCTGCCGTACGCAACTGCAAGACCAGTCAAGTCATATCGCTCTCGACAGTGTTCGTACGTATACAGACAATCATGTATAATAACAATGAATTTTTCAAAATATTGTCATAAACGTACTCACATCTAAGTCCAAAGACACTACAACTAAGAAATAAAATGTTTTAAAACAAAAATTGAGAATTTGGAAAAAGTTAATATAATAACAGCAAATTACAGTATGTGTAAATAAATGGATGACATGGAAGAAACGCATACTGTACAGTATCACGATAATGGATATCATCGAACACAATCCAGTAGAGCCGCTCCGATCTGACGTGCGCAACTGCAAGACCTCGCCAGTCGTGTCGCTCAAACAGCGTAGGTACAAATACAGACCATCATATAAAACAACAATCAGTTTTAGAAAATAATGCCATATGCCTTCTCTCATCTAATTCATAAGACACTTTTACTAAGAAATACAATTTTTTAAAATAAGAACTGATAATTATGAAAAAAATCTGAAATACCATAACATCAAACGACTGGATTTATATATAAATGAAAAACTGTGAAAAATTGCATGCGGTGCAATATTAAGGTTAGAGAAATTAACGATGATAATACACTAGTGTCTCTCAATTCTGCAGTACGCAACTGCAACACCTCCGCAGTCGTGTCGCTCCGGCAGCGTAGGTACGTGTGCAGGAAATCATATAATGTAACAACAAATTTTAGATGGTATGCTCATAATCGTACACTCAACTAAATCCAAAGGCGCTCTTAATAAAAACTACAATTTTTAAAATTAGTGAATAAAAATTGAGAAGAAAATCGAAGAAATTACAGCAATATATTACAGTACATAGAAATTAATAGCAAACCTGGGAGGAACTGCATACGGTACAAGTTCAAGGTTAGAGAAATAAAGGTAGTCTGCATATATAAACTGTATGTACAAATTAATGGAAACGGCACAGGATCAGAGTGAAAGAAATTAGCGAAGACCAGCCAGTAGTGTCTCTGCGTTCTGCCGTACGCCACTACAATGCGTAGCCATTCGCGTTGTTCTGTCAGCGTCGGTATGTATGCAGACAATCATATACAATATCAACAAGTTTGACAAAATAACGTCATTAACATACACTCATATAATACCAAAGGCACATTTACTAAGAAATACAGGTTTATAGAATAAAAAATGGAAACTCAGTAGAAAATTGAGGTTACCACAGTAATAAATAACAAACTTTATAATTGAATAGAATACTACGATAAAATGCATACGGTATTACAATATAGTTAAAGAAAATATCAAAGTTAAGTTGTGCCGCATCGATCTCCTGGACGCAACTACAAGACATCGCCAGTCGTGTTGCTCTGCGAGCGAAGGCGCGTATACACACAATCATATAAAATGACATCAAGTTTAACAAAATAATGCCATAAGCGTGCCTCAATTAATTCCAAAGACACTTTTGCTATGAAATATAATTTCTTGAAACAAAAATTGATAACCTGGAAAAAATCGAAAATATTAGAATAGTAAATTACACAACGTTCAAATAAATGGAAAAATTGGGAAGAAATTCATGCGGTTCAAAATCATGGGCAAAGAAATTAACGAAGGTCGTACAGTAGTGTCGCTCTGATATACCGGATGCAACTACAAGACATCGCCAGTCGTGTTGCTACGGCAGCGAATGCGCGTATATAGACAATCATATAATATGACATCATATGCGTGCAGTCAACTAATTCCGAAGTCACTTTCACCAAGAATTTCAATTTTATGGAACTGGGAACTGATAATTTTGAAAAGAATCGAAATCATCATAACAGTATGTTACAGTATTTAGAAATAAACAGAGAACCGCGAACGAGTACGTACGGTACAATATGATGGTTAAAGAAATTAACAAATACCATCCAGCATGCCGCTCCGATCTGCCGTCCCCAACAACAAGATATCAGCAGTCGTGACGCTCGAGGAGCGTAGGTACATATAGTAGGAATTATATAAAACATACATTGCCATAAACGCACACAGACCTGATTCCAATCATACTTTTCCTTTAAAAATACCATCTTTTAACCTAAAAACTAGAAATTAAAGTGAAAATCGAAAATAGCATAACAGTGCTATACAGTAAGAATAAATAAATGGAAGACTGGGAAAAATGCATGCGGTACTATATCAGGGTTACCGAAATTAACGAAGAGCATACTGTAGCGTCGCTCCGATCTACCGAACCCAACTACAAGGCCAATACACTCGTGTCGCTCCGGCAGCCTAGGTACGTATACTGACAATCATACAAAATAACAACAAGATTAACAATATAACGTCATAAACGTGCACACAAACAATTCCAAATGCACTTTACTGTGATATACAATCTGCTGCGCAAAATATTGATTATTAGGTAAAACATGGTGAATATCACATCAGCCAATTACAGTTTGTATAAAGAAATGGAAAGTTGCGAATGCATGCGTACTGTACAATATTATTGATAAGGGAATTGACGAAGAGCGTCGTATATACTGTTCCGATCTGCCGTACGCAAGAACAAAACTTAGCCAGATGTGTAGCAGCGGGAGCGGTAGGACGGAGACAGACAATCGTATAAAATAACAAAGAATTTTACCTGATATTGTCATATACCTAAACTCACCTAATTCAAAAGAAAATTTTACTAAGAAATACAATTCTTTGAATTAAAAATTGAAAATATTGGAAAATATGGAATATATCATGGCGGTAAACTACATCATGTAGAGATAAATAGAAAACAGCGAAAGATCGCATGCGGTACAACATTAAGGTTAAAGGAATTAACAAGGTCATAGAGCAGTGTCGCTCCGATCTACAGAGCGCAACTACAAGACCTCTGCAGTTGTTTCGCTCCGGCAGCGTAGGTGCGTATACAAACAGTCTTATAAAGTAACAAAGAATTTAACACAATATTGTCATAAACGTACACACAACTAATTCCAGAGTCACATTTACTGAGAAACACAATTCCTGAAACTAAAAGTTTATAATAGTGAAGAAGATCGAAAATATCAGAACAGTACACTGCAGTATGAATAAACAAATGGAAGACTGGGAAAATATGCAAACGGTACAAGATCAAGGTTACCGAAGTTAACGAAGAACATCCAGTAGTGCCACTCCGATCTGTTCTACGTAACTACTAGACAACACCAGCCGCGTCGCTCCGGAAACGAAGGCGCGCATACCGGCAATCATATGAAATTGCAATAAGTTTAACATAATAATGTCATAGATATATACTCAAATAATTGTAAGGACACTGTATCTGAGATATACAATTTCTTAAAATTAAAATTGAAAATTAGGAAAAAAAATCGATATCATCATAAGAGTAAATAACAGCATTTGTAGATAAATAGAAAATTAGAAAGAATGCATATGGTACAATATTATAGTTAAAGAAATTAACGACGGGCATACAGTATGCCCCTCCAATCTGCCGTACGCAACAACAAAATCACCTCAGCCTTGTCGCTCCGGAAGCGTAGGTGCGCATAGGGAATAATAGAGTATAACTATAAGTTGAAGCAAAGTCTGTCATATGCGAGCGTGAAACTAATTCTATGGACACTTCTACAACGAAATACAATTTCGTAAAACTAAACACTGAAAATTTTACTGGAAATCGAAGTCGTCGTAACAAATAATTACAGTACATGTTAAGAAATTGAAAACTGGGAATAATGCATACGATTCAAAATCGCGGACTGATGAAATTATCGAAGACCATTCAGTAGTGCCGCTACGTTCTGCCGTTCGCAGCTTCAAGGCCTCGCTAGTCGATTTGTTCTAACAGCGTGTTTACGTATAGAGACAATCATATAAAATAGCAATAAGGTTAGCAGGGTAATGTCAGAACCGAACACTCAACTAATTCTAAAGACACTTTTACTGAAAAAATACAATTTATAAAAATATAAATTGAGAATTTCGATGAAAATTGAAAATAGCATGACAGTAAGATACAGTTTGTAGAAATAAATAAAACAGTGCGAAGGAATGTTTGCGGAACAATAATAGGGTTAAAGAAATTGTCGAATGTCCATCCAGTGGTGCCGTTTCGTCCTGCACTACGCACTTACAGGACCATGTCAGTCGTGTCGCTCCGACAGCGTATGTACGTATACAGATAATCAAATAAGATAACAATATATTTAACAAATTATTATCAAAAACGTAAACACAACTAACTTCATGGGCACTTTTACTAGAGAGTACAATTTTTTATACTAGAAATTGAAAATTTTGATAAAAATCGAAAATATCATAACGGTAAATTGCAGTATTTAGAAATAAATAGAAAACTGAGACTGAATGCATACAGTACAACATTATGGTAAAGGAAATTAATGATGACCGTACAGTAGTGTCGACTGATCTCTCGAAAGAATGTTCAACACCATTCCAGACGTATCGCTACGAAACCTTAGTACGTATGTAATCAATCAAATAAAATAACAGTGAATTCAACATAATATTGCCAAAACCTACGCACAACTAATTCCAAAGGCGCTTTGCTCGGAAATAAAATTTTATGAAATAAAAACGAAAAATTTCGAAAAAAAATTGAAAATACAATGACGGTCAATAACAGAATGTGTTAATAAATAGACAACTGGGGAAAAATGCATACGGAACAAAATCAAGGGTGAAGAAATTACCGAAGACCAACCGTTATGTCGCTCCGATTTGCCGTACGCAGCTAGCAGATGTCGCCAGTCGCCTCGCTCCTACAGCGTAGGTACGTATGCAGACATTCATATGCAATAACAATATGCTTAACAAATATGGTGTTAAACACACAGAATTCACTCAGATAATTGCAAAGACACTTTTATTAGGAATTGAAATTTTAGAAATTGGAAATTGGAAATTTTCAGAAAAATCACAAGTATCAAATCAGTAAATTACAGTTTGTACAAGCGAATAGAAATCTGGGAAAAAATGCATACGGTACAATATCAAGGTTAATGATATTAACAAAGACCATCTTGTAGTGCCGCTCCTATCTACCGAATGCAACTGCAAGATCACTCCAGCAATGTCGCAAGCGAGGCGTATGCACGAATACAGACAGTCGTATAAAATAGCAGTAAGTTTAACAAAGTAATGGCATAAATAAAATTCTATAAAATAAAAATAGAAACTGTTGAAATAAATCTAAAATAACATAACAGTCAATTAAAGTGTGTATGTGTATAAGGAGAACAGAAAAAAAGAATACGGTATAAAATCACGTTCAAGGAAATTAACGAACACCGCCAGGACGTCGCCAGTCGTATCGCTCGGACAGCGTAGGTAGGCATAGAGACAGTCACACAAAATAACAATAATTTTAACAAAATAACGTCATAAACGAACACTCAACTATTTCCAAAGGCATTTTTACTAAGAAATACAATTCTTCTAACTAAAAATTTAAAAATATGGAAGAATTGAAAATATCATATCAGTAAAGTACAGTATGAATGAATAAATAGTTAAATTGGACGAAATGTTTTCGGTGCAAAATTAACGTTAACCACATTTTGGAAGACCATCCAGTAATGCCGCTGCGATCTGACGTACGCAGCAACAGGACATTGCCAGTCGTGTTGCTCCATGAGCGTAGGTACGTATACCTACAATCATATAAAATATCAATAAGTTTAACAGAATATTGTCATGAACGTACGCCCAACTAAATCCGAGGTCAATTTTACAAAAGAATACTATTTTTCAAATTAGGAACAGAAGTTATCGAAAAAATCGAAAACATAAGAACAGGAAATTACAGCTTGTGTAAATAAATAGAATACTGGGGTAATGCATACGGTACAATATCAAGGTTAGAGAAATTATAGAAGATCATGCTGTACCGTCGCTCTGATCTTCCATGCAGCAATACAATACCACTACGGTCGTGTCGGTCTTGCAGCGTATGGTCGTGAACAGACAATCATGTAATGCTCCAACATATTAAACGAAATATCGCCATAAACGTACACCCCATTGATTCCGTATAAAATTTTACGAAAAAATACAATTTTTGGAAATAAAAATTGGATATTTTGAAAAAAATTGAATATTACGCAATAGTAAGTTACAGTGTGTATAAATAAACGGAAAACTGCAAAAGAATTCATGCCGTGCACAATCAAGGTTAATGAAATTAGCGAAGGTCATCCAGTAGAGCCGCTCCGTTATACCATATTCCACTGCAGGACCACCCCTGCCGTGTCGCTCTGGATACGATGGTACGTATAGAGACAATCATATGAAATATCAATAAGTTTAACAATATAACTTGAAAAATGTAAACTCAACTAATTCCAAAGATACTTTTACAAAGAAATACAATCATTTAAAATAAAATTTGAAAATTTCAATGAAACTGCAAAATATCATAATCATAACAATAAATCACATTATTTGTAAATAAATAGAGAACTGCGAAATAATGCGTACGGTACAATACTATGGTTAAACTATTTAACGAAGCCCATACAGTATGCCGCCCTGATATGGCATACGCAACCACGAGACCACTCCAGGCGTATCACTCAGTAAGTTTAACAAGAAAAATGTGGTAAACGTACACTCAACTGATTCCAATGACACTTTTGCTAAGAAATTCAGTTATTGAAAACTAAAAATTGAAAGTTATGAAAAAAAAAAATGAAAAATATCGTAACAGTAAATTATAGTTTGTATAAATAAATAAAAAACTGTGAAAGGATGCGTACGGTACAAAATCAAATTTAAATAAATTAACGAAGATGATATAATAGTGCCGTTTCGAACTGCCTTACGGAACTAAAAGACCTCGCCAGTAGTGTTTCTCCGACAGCTTAGGTACGTATACAGACGATCATATAAAATAACAATATGTTTAACAAATTATCGTCATTTACGTACACTTAACTAATTGTAGAGACTCTTTTACAATGAAATACAATCTTTTGAATTAAAAATTGATAATTCTGTAAAAAATGCAAAATGTCATAGCAGTAAATTATAGTATGTACAAGAAAATAAATAAATTGGGAACAACGCATGCGGTTCAAAATCATGGTTCAAGAAATTAACAATGGCGGTCCAGTTTACCTCCCCGATCTGCAGTTCGCAACTACAAGTCCAATCAAGCAGTGTTACCCCACAGGCGAAGGTGGGCATACAGGCAATCGTAAAATATAGCAAAGAATATAACACAATATTATCATAAACGTACACACAAATAATTCCAAAGGCACCTTTACCAGGAATTTCATTTTTGAGTCTAAAAATTGGAAATTGGGTAGAAAGACCTTATATTAGGTTGGGGAAAAAGAAATCCATTATTTTTTCGGTAGATGGCTGTAGTGATCGATATCTCGTAAATTATCGATCAAACAATTTCAAATTTATGCTCGTTGTCAAGGTAACAGTTCGCACTAAAAGAATCCGTTTGCAGTTTTTTGTTTTGTCCATTCAGTTCTGAGTTACACGGCGTTAAAGATGGAAGTCAACAAAGAGAAAATTCGGTACATTTTACAGTTTTTCTTTGATAAGGGCGAAAATGAAAGTCAGGCGGCTGAAAATGTGAATAGTGTTTATGGTCCCGATACTGTAACAGCTAATTACGCGCAATTTTGGTTTCGTCGATTCCGTTCGGGTATTTTTGACGTTAAGGATGCCCCTCGCACAGGCAGGCCCGTCGTCGAAAATGTCGAGAAAGTCACTGAAATCATCGAAGTGGACCGCATGTTAGTAGTCGTAACATCGCCCAGGAGTTAAAGATCGACCACAAAACAGTTTTAAACCATTTGCACAAAGCTGGGTTTAAAAAAAAGCTTGATGTTTGGGTGCCACACCAATTAACACCAAAAAACATGATGGATCGAATTTCCATCTGCGAAGCCTTGGCCAAACGTAATGAAATCAACCCATTTCTTAAACGGATGGTGACTGGGGATGAGAAATGGGTCACATACGACAACATTATGCGAAAGCGATCGTGGTCACAGCGCGGTGAAGCAGCTCAGACGGTGGCCAAACCGGGACTAACGGCCAGGAAGGTTCTGCTTTGCGTTTGGTGGGATTGGAAAGGAATCATTTATTACGAGTTGCTTCCATATGGCCAAACATTAAATTCAGACATCTATTGTCAACAACTGGACCGTCTGAAGCGAGCAATTGACCAGAAACGGCCAGAATTGGCCAACAGAAGAGGTGTCGTGTTCCACCAGGAAAACGCCAGGCCACACACTTCTATAGTGACTCGTCAGAAACTCCGGGAGCTTGGTTGGGAAGTTTTGATGCATCCACCATACAGTCCGACCTCGCACCAAGCGATTACCATCTTTTTCTTGCATTGCAAAACTTTATTAGTGATAAGAAATTGGCATCAATGGAAGAGTGTGAAAATCAATTGCTGGAGTTTTTCGCTAATAAGGACCAAGACTTTTATGAGAGAGGCATAATGGAGCTACCATTAAAATGGCAACAAATTATAGAACAAAATGGTGCATATTTGACCTAAATCGGACAATGCAAAACATGTTAAATAAAGTCTTGAAGTTCACGTAAAAATAATGGATTTCTTTTTCCCCAACCTATTATATCAGAACAGAAGACTACATTATGGGTAAGTAAATGGAAAGCTGCGAAAAAGTGAATGCGATACAAAGTCAAGGTTAGAGAAATTAAGGAAGATCATACAGTAATATCGCTCCGTTCTGCCGTACGCAACTACAAGTCGACTCCGGTGGTGTCGCACCTATGCGCTGCTACGCACTCGGTCAAGTACCGTATACCGTCAATCCTATATACCGTAACCAACTACTATTCCACTCCAGTCGTGTCGCTCCGGCAGCGTAGGTACGTATTGAGGCAATTCTATAAAATACATCAAGATGAACAGAATATCGTCATAAACGTACACTCAACTAATTCCAAGGGCACTTATGCCAAAAAATACATATCTTGAAATTAGAAACAGGAAATTATGAAAAAAATCGAAAGTATCTTCTTACTTAATTACGCTATGTATAAATTGATGGAAGACTGGGATAAAATGCATACGGTACATAATTATGACTATGGAAATTAACAAATGCCACCCAGCAGTTGTGTCGCTCCTATCTGCCGCATGAAACTGCAAGACTACGACAATGCGTCCATCCAACTGGGATAGTACGTATATAGACAACTAAATGAAATAGCAATAAGATTATCAAATTATTGTCACAACAGTACCCTCAACTAATTCCAAAGACACTTTTCTTAAGAACTTGAACTTCAAAAACTGAAATTGAATACTTTGAAAAAAAATTGGAAATATAACAGTTAATTGAAGTATGTATATATAAGTAGAAAACATGGGGAAAATGCATACGGGATAAAATCAAGGTTAAAGAAATTAACGATGACCATCCAGTAGTACCACTCCGTTCGCAACTACAAATCGTAGCCTGTCGCGTGGCACCGGCAGCATTTGCACGTATACAGACAATTATGTATAACAACAATATGTTTAACAAAATATTATCTTAAACTTACACTCATCTAATTCTAAAGTCACAAATACGATAAAGTTCAATTGTTTAAGCAAAAAATGAAAAATATTGAAGAGGATCGGAAATATCATAGCAGTAATTTACAGTATGTATAAATAAATGGAAAAAGTGGCAAAAAATGGATAGCATTCAAAACCATGGTCAAACGAAGTAACGAAGACCATCCAGTTCGCCGCTCAGATCTACCGTACGAAACTACAAGTCAACTCGTAGGAACATATACAGACAATCATATAAAATAACAATAAGCTGTACAATATGTTGTCATAATCGTACACTCACCTAATTCAACAGACGCTTTTACTAAGAAATAGAATTTTTTAATTCAAAATCGTTTGTTTTGAAAAAAAAGCGGAAATATGCTAACAGCAAAATACATTTTTGATAAATTAATAGAGAAGTAATGGAAAAATCCATACACAGCAAAATGAAGGTTAAATATATTACCGAAGGCAAACCTATAGTGCCGTTCCGGTATACTATTCGCAACTACTGCAGGCGTGTCGCTCCGGAAGCGTCGGTACATGTACAGACAATTATAGAAAATAACAATATGTTTAACCAAATATTGATATAAACGTAAATTCAACTGATTCCCACGGCACATACCCAGAAAATATAATTTTTAAATTAAAAATTGAAAATTTTGGACAAAATGGAAAATATCAAAGTAATAAATTACACTATGTAGAAACAAATCGAAAATTGCGATAGAATGCATACGGACCAATATCAGGGTTAAAGGAATTAACGAAGTCAACCCAGTAGTGCCTCACCGATCTGCCGTATGCAGCTACAAGACCACGCGAGTCGTGTCTCTACGATCTGCAGTAGGCTACTGCGGGACGGGGCGAGTCGTGTCGCTCCTGCAGCGTTGGTACGAATACAAGCGATCATATACAATAACAATACATTTAACAAAATATTGCCATAAGCGTAATCTCAGCTAATACCAAAGGAACTTTAGCTAAAAAATACAATTTTTAATGCAGAAAAATACAGATTGCGAAAGAAATCGGAAATATCAAAACAGTAAATGAGAGTATTTAGAAATAAATAGGAAACTGCGAAAAAATGCATACGGTACAACATCAAAGTTAAAGAAATTAACGACGATCATACAATATTGTCCGTGAATATTGCCAAACACAATAACAAGATCATACCAACCGTGTCTCTCCGGATGCGAAGGTAAAAATTGAAAATTAGAAAAAATACCGAAAATATCAAAACCATAAGTTACAGTTTGTGGAAATAAATAGAGAACTGAGAAAGAAGGCATACGGCGCAATATTATGGTGATGAATGTTACCGACGGACATACAGTATGCCGCTCCGATCTGCCGCACGCAAGTACAAATCCACTCCAGCCGTGACGCTCCGGACGCTTAGGTGCGCCTACCGGCAATCATATAATATAACAATAAGTTTCACAATGTAACGTCACGAGCATGCACTCATCTAATTCCATAGGCACTTTTAATATGAAAAGATATTTTTTAAAATAATGATTGAAGGTTTTGAAAAATCGAAGAAATCACAAGGTTAAAGAAATTAACGAAGATCATACTGTAGCGTCTCTCTCATCTACCGAATGCCACTACAAGACCACCCCAGTCATGATGCTCCGGAAGCGTAGATACATATAGAGACGATCATAGACAATAACGAAGAATTTAGCAAGATATTGTCATAAACCGAAGTTCAACTCGTTCAAAAGACACTTTTACTAAGAAATTCAATCCTTTAAATTAAAAATTGAATATTTTCAGACAAATCGAAAATATTATAACAATAAATCACAGTCTGTATATATAAAACAAAACGTGGGCAAAATGCGTACAGTACCATATCGAGGTTAAAGAAATTAACGAAAAGCATCCAGTATGCCCCTCTGATTTGCCGTACGCCACTACAAGCTTTCGCCAGTATTGTCTCTCCGACAGCATAGGTACGTATACTGACAATCATATAAAATAACAATAAGATTTACAAAATAACGACATCAACCTACTCTCAACCAATTCCGAAGTCACTTCTTCAATGAAATACAGTCTTTTGCACTAAAATTGATTATTATGTAAAAAATGGAAAATATCATATGGGTAAATTACAGTGGGTATAGGAAAATGGAAAATAGGGTCAAAATGCCTGAGGAACACTATCAAGGTTAGAGATATTAACAGAGATCATACAGTCGTGTCGCTCAGATCATTCGTACGCAAATACTGGCCTTGCACAGTCGTGTTGCCCAAGCTGCGTTGGTACGCATATAGAACATCATATATAATAACAGATAGTTTAACACTATAATGTCATAATCGTACTCTCATCCAATTCCAAGGACACTCTTAATAAGGAAAACAATATTTTAAAATAGAAGCTGAAAATTTCAGAAGTTCATATAAAATTCATACAAAATAACAATAAGTTTAACAAAAAAAATGTCATGAGCGTGCACTCAACTAATTCCATGTACACCTTTACTAAGAAAAATTATTTTTTAAAATAATGATTGAAAATTGTGGAAACAATCGGAAATATCATTACAGCTAATTACAGTCTATATAAATAAATGTAGGACTGGGAGAAAATGCATACGGTACAACATTAAGGTTAAAGGCATTAACAGAGATCATACTGCAGCATCGCTCCGATATAGTGAACGCAACTACAAGATAACTCAAGCCATGCCGTTCCGGCAGCGTAGGTACGTATATAGACAATTAAATAGAATACCACCGAGTCCAACATTATATTGTCGTAAACGTACACTCTACTAATTCGAAGGTACTTTTCTTTAAAAATCTATTTTAAACGCTAACACTTGGAAATTTTGAAAAAATCGAAAATAACATAACCGTAAATTACAGTATGCACATTACATGCAAAACTGAAAAAATGCATACGGTACAATATCATGGTTAAAGAAATTAACGTAGACCATACAGTATGTCGCTCCGAACTGACGCACGTAACTACAAGACCACTTCAGCCGTGTGGCTCCGGAAACACAGGTCGCATACAGACATTCGTATAGAATAAATACAAACCTAACAAAATATTGACCCAATCCGAAACTCACTTAATTCAAGAGGAACTTTTACTAAGAAATACAATTTCTTAAACTAAAATTGAAAATTTTGAAAAAATCGAAATATGATAACAGAATATGACCGTTTATATAAATAACTAGAAAATGGGTGATAAGTGAATACGGTACAAAATCAAGATTAAAGAAATTATCGACGATCTTCCCGTAGTGGCGCTTCGTCCTTGCGTACACAATTGCATGATCTAGCCGGTCGTGCCGCTGCGACAACGTTGGTACGTATACAGAAAATCGTATAAAACGTCACTAAGTACAATCGAATAATGTCGTAATCGTACACTCAACTAACTTCAAGGTCACCATTATCGAGAAATACAATTTTTTAAACGAAGAATTGCAAATTTTGAAAAATGTCGCAAATTTCATAAAACTAAATTGGTGTATGCGTAAATAAATGGAAGACCGGGAAAAAATGCATAAGGTACAAAATCAGGCTTAAAGAAGTTAACGAGCACCACACAGTAATGCAGCACCCATCTAACGAAAGCAACTACAAGATCACTCCATTCGAGTCGCGTTGGAGCGAGATACGTGTGCAGACAATCATATAAGATAAGAACAAGCATAACTAAATATTGTCATAAATGTAAACTGAACTAATTCCATAGACACTTATTCTAAAAAAATATAGCTTTTGAGCTTAAAGACTCGAAGATATGAAACAAATCGGAAATATCATAAAAGTAAACTGCATTATGTAGAAATAAATGGAAACAAGCCAAACAATGATTACGGTACATTGATAAGGTTATAGAAATTAACAAAGACCACACGCTATTATCGCTTCCGACCTGCCTTCGGAACAGCAAGTCATCGCCAGTCGTGTCGCACAGGCAGCGTAGTTACGTATACAGACAATCATATAAAATGACAACAAGCGTGACAAGATACTGTCATAAATGTAAATCCAACGAATTCAATATATACTATTACTAACAAATACAATTCTTCAAATTAAAAATTGGAAATTTTGATAAGAGTCAGAAAATCATAACAGTAAATTACAGCATGTAGAAATAAATAGATAGCTGCGAAATAATGTAAACGATACGATGTCTTCGTTAAAGGAATTAACGAAGACTGCCGTGTAACGCCGTTGCGATCTGCCGAACGTAATGACAAGACCTCGCCAGTCGTGTAAAGCGGCAGAGTAGATACGTATACAGACAATCATACAAAATACCACAAAGCTTAACAAAATACTGTCATAGAGGTGTTCTGAACTAATTCAATACACGTTTATCTAGAAACACTGTTTTGAAATGAAAAATTGTAAATTTTAAAAATCTCGAAAATATCGTAACTCAATGTTACAGCTTGTATATATAAATAGAAAACAGGGGGAGAAATGCATACGTTACAAAATCAAGGCATGAGAAGTTAACATATATCATACAGTAGTGCCGCTTCGATCTGCCGTACCTAACTACAACACCTCGCCTGTCGTTTTGTTACCGCAGCGTAGGTACGTATACGGGCAATCATATAAAATAACAAGTTTAACAAAACAATGTCGCCAACGTAAACACATCTAATACCAAATGCACTTCTACTAAGAAATATAATTATTTGAACTAAAACTGAAATTTTTGATGAAAATCGAAAATACCATGTCACTAAATTACCGTATGTTTAAATAAATAGAACACTGCCAAAGAAAGAAAACAGAATCATATTAAGGCAATAGAAGTTATCGAAGACTATAAAGTATGCTTCTCCGAATTGCGGTACGAACCTACATGGGTCCGACAGCGGTGTCGCTCCGACAGTGTGGGTACGTATATAAACAATAATATAAAATAAGATCAAGATTCATCAGAATATTGTCATAATCGTACACTTGACCTAATTCCAAAGACACGTTCACGTTGACATACAATTTCCTAAAAGAAGAGTAAAAAATTTTGAAAAAAATTGAAGATACCATAACAGTAAATTACAGTAGGTACACATGACCGAAATCAGAGAAAAACTGCAAACGGTACAATATCAAGGTCAAAAAAATTAACAATGACCTAATGGGACGGTCGCTCCGATCTAGCGATCACAACAGCAAAACCACTCCAACCGTGTCGCACCGGACGCTTACGTACGCATATAGACAATCATATAAAGTAACAACAAGCTTGACAGAATATTGTCATATACGTACACTCAACTATTTCCAAGGACACGGTTACTAAGAATTACAAATCTCTAAACATGAATTTATAATTTTGAAAAATGAAACATACCATAACAGTAAATTATAGCAAATGAAATTTAATAGCTGACTCTGTATGAATTAATACGGAACAATATTAAGGTTAGAAATATTGACAAACATCATACAACAGTGTCGCACCGATCCGATGATCGCTACTACAAGACCACAGCAGCTGTGCCGTTCCGGGAGCGCTGATACGTATAAAGACAATCCTATAAAGTAACCAAGAGCTTAACAAAATATTGCCACAAACGAACACACAACTAATTCCAAAGGCACGCTTCCTAAGAAATACAATTTTTTAAAATATATGATGAAAACTTAGAAGAAAATTGAAAATATCATAATTGTAAACTGCATTATGGAGAAACAATGGGAAAATTGCGAAATCATGCATACGGTACAATATCATGGTATATGAAATTAACAAATACCAGAAAGTACAGTCGCCCCGATCTACTGAGATCTACAAGACCACTCCAGTCGTCACCCTCTGGAAGCTTACGTATGTATTGAGACAATAATATAAAATGACATAGAATTTAACGAAATACTGCCAAAAATATATACTCAACTAATTCGAAAGACACTATTGCTAAAAAATATTATTTTAGAAATTTTGAACTGAACGATATGAAGGAAATCGGAAATATTATAATAGTAAATAACAGTAGGCAGAAGTATATAGAAAACTGCGAACGAATGCATACGGTACAATATGGAGGTTAAAGACATTGTCGAAGACCATGCAGCAGTGAGGCTCCGAACTACCGATCGCAAATGCGGAACCACACCAGTCGTGTCGCTCCGGCAGCCTAGGTACGTATACCGACAATCACAAAATAACAGGTATAACAAAATAACGTCATAAACGTGCACTAAAACAATTCCATGGACTCTTTTAGGATGGTACACAATCTATTACAAAAAAATTGATTATTATGTAAAAAATGGAAAATTTCATAACAGCAAATTACATTATGTATAAATAAATGGAAAGTTGCAAATGCATGGGTACGGTACAACATTGTGGTTAAGGAAATTAACCATGACCATCCAATATGCCGTTCCGATCTGCCGTACGCAAGAACAAAACATCGCCGGTTGTTTAGCTGCGGGAGCGTAGGTACGTAAACAGACAATCATATTAAATAAAAATAATATTGTCATAAATGTACACTCCATTAATCATAATGCCACTTAACCAAAATAAACAATTTTTTAAAATAAAAACTGATAATGCTGTTAAAAATCGAAAATATCAGTAAAGTGATTTGCAATATGTAGAAATGAGAAGAAATTTACGCATGAATGCATACGGTACAAGATTGAGGTTAAAGAAATTAACAGAGACCTTAGAGCAGTGTCGGCTCCATATAACTTAAGTAACTGCAAGTCCACTCCTGTCGTGTCGCTTTGGAGGCGTTTGCACGTACAGAGAAAATCCTATAAAATAGCAGCAAGCGTACGATGATATTGTCTTATTTGTAATCTCAACTAACTCAAAAGACACTTTTTCTAAAAAATAAAATTTTCGTAATTATAAACAGGAACATTTTGCAGAGAATCTAAAATACCACAACAGTAAATTACAGTATATTGAAATAAATGTAAAACTGTGAGAGAATGCTTATAGTACAATTTTTCGGTTAATGAAATTAACAACAGTTGTGGCGCTTGGTTCAACCGAAGGTCCATTCCATTCCTCCCATTCATGTCGCTCCAAGAGCGTAGGTATGTATAAATACAATTAAACAATACAACAGCAATTGCAACAAAGTATAATTAGAAACGTACATATATATATATAACTCCAGAGACACTGCTTCTATGAAATACAAATTTTGTAAATTCAAATTTGAAAATTTTGGAAAAATTGAAGATATCATATCAGTAAATTGCAGTACGTATAAATGAATGGAAGACTGGGAAAACATGCATACGGTACAATATCGTGGTCAATGAAAATAACGAAGACCATCCAGATGTGTCGCTCCGATCTGCTGTACGCAGCTGGAATTCTTCGACAGACGTGATTGCTAGGGCAGGGCTGGTACATATACAGACAAACATATAAAATAACAATAAGTATGACGACATAATGTTATAAATGTACACTCAACTAATTCCAAAGACACATTACCAGACAGATACAACTTTCCAAAGTAAAAATTGAAAATTTTGAAAAAATATCGATAATATCAAATCAGTATGTTACAGTAGGTAGAGAAAAATAGAAATCTGCGAAACAATTCAAATGGTACAGTGTCAATGATATTGAAAAAGATCATACAGTATGCCGCTCCGATCTGCAGTACGCAATTACAGGGCTGTATCTGGAGTAAAACACCTTGTTCAGAGGGTGGAGCTAGTATGTAGTTTAGTCTCGAGCGCCATAATTTCATGCATGAATTAGAAGATCGAGGGTCAAACCTTTCGAAAACGTTGCCTCCTTCTGTGAGAGGCGATCTGCTATGTCAATAACTTCATCTATGCAGTCATTCTGAGAGTCGAACCTGGTGTTGCTGTAGTAAATCCACTGAACAGTATTGCCAATAGATACTTTATGTTACGGCTTGAATATTAACGTAGACCGTCAAACGGTTGTAGATCGTTACCTATTGGTATAGAGTCAGTCACATTACAGATTTCCTTACCTTCGGTGAAGCTAGCTGCCGATTCGAGAGTATAACCTCGTGATCAGAGAACGAAATTGGTATACATTCCAGTGACGGGCACCCTTATTTCAGGTATGAATTAGAAGATCGAGGGTCAAGTGTTTCGAGAACGTAATCACCATCTTTGATAGCCGAGAGGCCAAGATTATAGCTTCTCCCATCCAGTGATGCCGAATGTCAGAGCAGGTATTCCAGGAGTAAATCTGCTGAACGGTATTGGCATTAACCGCGTTAATCCACCGTTTTAATATTACAGTGGAGCGACAGACCATATGAGAAAGGTTCCAGTTGATATAAAGTCAAACGTTTTATTTGATGACCATACCGTCCGAAAGCATAACGCGCTGTATCGAGAATATATCAAGGTGTTCAGAGGAACAAATGAGTATACGCTTTAATGCCTGGCACCTAATTTTCATGAATGACAAACAAGATCGGGTGTCATACCGTTCCGGAACGTTACCACCTTCTTTGAGGATCGGACGGCAATGTCATTCGCTTCTCCAATCCTGTGATTCCGATAGTCATACCTGGTATTCCTGGAGTAAATCCGGTGAACAATATTGGCAATAGACACCTCTAATTACGGTTCGAATAATATTAGACGGAATCCACCAGTTGTAGAGGCAGGGTGTATATTGCCAATACTGTACTGAGGATTTAATCCCGGAATACCTGATTTTGCTCTTGGTATAGCAGGATTGGTGAACCTATTGCCTTAGCTATGCGACTCTCACGAAAGGCAGTAACATTCTCCAACGGTTTGACACAAGATCTCCTAATTCATTGATGATATTAAGGTGCCCGCCACTAGAATATATACTAACATGCTTCTCCGAGCACTACGTCATACTCTCGATGCAGCCGATTTAGTCACGGAAAACCTGTATTGTCTCTCGGAATGGCATGGTAAGTTAAGGTATTGATGTAGCCGTTCGATTCTCACAGGAGTTCGCAACGTTCTCGAGCGTTTTGCCGCTCGACCATCTAATTCATGCAGGAATCTTAGGTGCCCGACAATGTCATGGGGAATAACTTCCCCTTCTGAACATTCGATGCACTCGGATAGATTTTCGGGGCATAAGGTTCTCGGTAAGCCGTTTAACTCTATAGCAGTTGGTAACGATCTACTCCCGGCTGACAGTCTGCGTTAATATTCAAACCGCGTATTAAGGTGTCAATTGCCAATAGTGTTCCGCGGATTTAGTCCGGGGAAACCTGGTTTGACTCTCAGAATTACTGGATAGGTATAGCTAATTTCTTAGCCGTTTGAAAATCAAAGAGGTCGGTAAAGTTCTCGAACTGCTTGACACACGATTTTCTAATTCATTCATAAAATTGATGCCCTCGTACCGAAAACGTATGCCAATTCGCCCCACTGACACGATGTTATACTCACGACATAGCGGGATAGTTTTTCGGAGAGATGCTACCTTCATTAAGTTTCGAACGGCAAAGTCAATAGCTATACCAATTCAGTGATTCCGAAAGTCAAGCAAGGTATTCCGGGAGAAAATCCGCTGTACAGTATTGGCATTGGACACCTTATTTCACGGCTTAATCATCTATGTCGAGCGCCAAACCATTGGAGAACATTACGAATTTGAATCGAGTCAAACATTTTACCGAAAGCCCCAGAAGGTAACCCGCTGTATCTGGAGTATAATTCCGCGCTCAGAAAAAGAAATTTGTATCCATTTTAGTGTCGGCACCTTAAATTTCATGATGAATTGGAACATCGATGATCAAACCGATCGTGAACGATACCACCTTCTGTGGGAGACGATCGGCTAGATAAATTGCTTCACCTATCCTGTGATTCTGGGGGTAAAACTAGGTCGTCCGGGAGTAAAGCCGCAGTACAGTATTGGCAATATACACCTTAATTCACGGATTGAATATTAAAGTAGAGCGTCAAGATTTTTGCCAGCGTTACCAATTTTTATAAAATCAAACGGTATACTGAATATCTTACGCCCAGAAGATCTTACCAACTGTATCGAGGGGAAGAACTAGTATACATTTTAGTGTCGATCACCTTATCTTCCCGCAGCAATCAGAAGGTATTGGGTCGAACCGTTCGAGGACGTTACCACCTTCTGTGTAAGACGGACGGCTAAGTCAATCGCTTCACCTATCCAGGGATTCGAAGCGCCATATCAGGTAATACGGAAGTAAATCCACTGAACAGTATTGGCAAAAGACACCTTACATCACGACATGAATATTAAGTTTGAGAAACCAACCGTCGGATAATATGACCAAGTGGTATAAAGTTATTCCTTTTACCCAATACCTATCCTTCCGAGAGCTTCACCTACCGTGCGATTCCGAGAATCGGATCAGGTATTCCTGTAGTAAATCCGCTCAACAGTATTGGTAACAGACAATTCAATTCACGGTTTGTATATTAAAGTAGAGTGTCAATTTGATTGAGAACAATACCATCTGCTTTAAAGTCAATCGTATTACCGAAGATCTTACCCACTGAAATACTAACCCCCTCTAAAATATAACACCGTGTTCAGAGGGTCGAATTACTGTTCATTTTAGTGACGAGCACCTTGATTTCATGCATGAATTACAAGATCAGTGGTCTAACGGTTCGAGAACGTTACCACCTTCTGTGAGAAACGAACGACTATGTCAATAGTTTATCGTATCCTGCGATACGCAGAGTCTAACCAGGTATTATGGACGTAAGTCCGCAGAAGAGTATGGCAATACGCACCTTAATTTACGATTTGAATATTAGAGTAAAGCGTCAAACCGTTTTAGAGCCTTACCAATTGGTACATTGTGAAATGATTACAGAAGGCGTTATCTTCCGCGAATCTCACCGGCTTCGTCGAGTGATTGAGTTCGTGTTCAGAGAAAGAAACTTGTATTCATTTCAGCGACTGGCACCATATTTTCGTGTATGACATAGAAGATCGAGGATCAAACCGTTCCAGAGCATTACCACGCTCGCCGAGAGTCGAACGACTAAGACAGTAGGTTCTGCTATCCTGTGATTCCGAAGGATAAACCAGATATTCGGGTAGTAAATAGTATTGGCAGTAGACGCCTTAAGTCATGGTTTAATATTGCTGTAGCTCGTCAAACCGTTTGAGGCCGTTACCAATTGGTGTAAAGTCAAACGTTATACTGAAGGCCTTGCCTTCCGCGAACCTCACCCTCTTCATCGAGAGTATAACTTCGTGTTCAGGGAAGAACAGTAGTATATATTTAAGGGACGGGCACCTTCATTTCATCTATGAATTAGAAGGTCGATGGTTAAGCAGGTGCACATCGTTACCACCATTTCTGAAAGTCGCACAGCAAGTCCAATAGATTCACCTATCCTGTTATTCCGAGAGTCAAACCATGTACTGTGGGAGTAAATACGTTGGACATTATTGGCAGTAGACACCGAAGCGCACGGTATGATTATTAATGAGGAGCTTTTATCCATCTGGGAAGGTTACAAATTGGTTTAAAGTCAAAAGTTTGACAGAAAACCTCACTCTCCAAATCCTATCTTGCTGTATCGTGAGTATATCACCGTGATTAGAGGAACTAACTTGTTTACAGGTCAGTTACGGGCACCTCAATATCGTGTATGAAAAAGAAGATCGATCGCCATGCACTTTGATATCGTTACAACCCCTTTCGAGTGTTGCACACCTAAGTCAATATCTTCATCTAAAATTTGATTCTGCGAGTCAAACAAGGTATTCCGGGTGAAAATACGCAAAGCATTCTTGGCATTAGACACCTAACTTTCGGGCTTGAATATTAAAGTAGATCGGTAACCTATTTGAAATCGTTACCCATTTGTATCGGGTCAAACCTATTGTCAAAAGCCTTACTTGCGGTGAATATAAGCCGCTGTATCGAGAGTATAACATCGTGTTCGCTAAAGTAAATTAGTATGCATTTTAGTGACGGGCACCATAATTTCTCGTATGAATTACAAAGTTCGAGGACAAAACGTTCGAGAACGTTGCCACCGTCTTTGAGAGTCGAACGTCTAAATCAGTAGTTTCAACTATCCCGTGATTACGAGAGTCAAATAAGGTATTCCGGTAGAAAACCCGTTGAACAGTATTGGCAATGGGCACACTAATTCATTGTATGGATATTAAAGTTGAGCGTCAAACCGTTCGAGAACGTTACAAACTGGTATAAAGTCAAAGCTTTTATCGAATAACTTATCAACACAGAACGAACACCGAACTAGCGAGTGTCTTGCTTAGTGCTCACGGAAAGAAAATAGTAGTCATTATAGCTGACGGAGACCTTATTTTCGTGTCTGAATAGCAAAATCGAGAGTCAAACTACTCTAGAACGATACTTCATTCTTTCGGATTCGAACGTCTAAGTTAATAGCTTCACGTATTCCAGGACCCCGAGAGACAAAATAGGCACTCTGGGAGAATGTACCCCGTGCCGTATTGGTAATACACTCCGTAGTTCTCGGAATCAATATTAAAGCAGGCCGACATACCGTTTTGGAGCGTTACCTACTTGTATATAGTTAAACCTTCAAACGAAAGCCATACCTGCCGAGAATGTATACCTCCGTATCGAGAGTATAAATTTGTGTTCAGAGAAACACATTAGTATATATTTTAATGATGGGCACCATAATTTCATTTATCATTTATAAGATCGACGATCAAACCGTTCGAGAACGTTACCACCTTCGTTGAGAGACGAACGGCCAAGTCCATAGCTTGTCGTATTCCAATATTCGAAGGGGCAATCCATTTATTCCCGGAGTAAATATTACTAATTTGCTACCTTGAACGCTGAGCAAGACACTCGCTTCAGCGGTTGGGCTTCTCGGAAGGTATGGCCTTCGGTAAAAAGTTTCACTCGAAACTAAAAGATGAAGCTCTATAACCGTCTGACGCTCTACCTACATATTCGTACCGTGAAATAAGCTGTCTATTGTCATTATCGTCCAACGGATATGCTCCCGGAATACCTGGTTTGACTTTCGGAATCACAGGATAGGTGAAGCTATTGTCTTGGCTGTTAGACTCTCACAGAAGGTATTAACGTTCTCGAGAGGTTTGGCACTCGATCGACTAAGTCATATTTGAAACTAAGATACTCGTCACCAAAATTTTGACTATTTTGCTTCTGTGACCACGAAGTTATACTCTCGACACAGCGGGATACGTTCTCGGAAGATAATGCCTTCGGTGAAAAGTTTGACACTATACCATCAGGTAAGGATCTACGACGGCTTGAAAGTGTACTTTAATCTTTATACCATAGATTGGGGTGCCTATTGCTAATACTGTTCAGCAGACTTACTGCCGGAAGACCGAGCTTGACTCTCGGAATTACTGGCATGGTGAAGCTGTTGACATGGCGGCAGTCAAAAGTGGTCGACACGTTGCGGCAGGTTTGACTCTCAATCTTGAAATTCTTACATGAAAATAAGGTGTCCGTCTGCTGAAATGTCTTCTAATTTGCATCCGCGATCACTAGGCAAGGCACTTCGACCAGCGGATTAGTTTCTCGGAAGATAATGTGTTCGGCTAAAAGAATAACATTATAGCAATTGGTAATATTCTCCGACGATTTGCCTCCCTACATTAATACCCGTGGCGTGAACTAAGGTCTCCATTGCCAATACTATTCAGGGGATTATCGCCAGGAATACCTTGTTTGGCTCTAGGAATCACATGATAGGTGAAGCTATTGGCTTAGCTGTGTGACTTCCACATAAGGTGGTAGTTTTCTCAAGCGGTTTGACACTGCATCCTCCTATTCATACATGAAAATAAGATGTCCGCCTGCTAAAATGTCTACTCATTGCATCCTGTAAAAACTGGGTAAGACAATCGCGGGTTCTCAGAGGGAATGGTGTTGGGTAAGGTTAATGTATTTATACTAATTGGGAATGCTCTCATACGGCTTGACTCTCTACTTTAATTTCGTACCGTGAATTAACGTGTGTATTGCCAGTTCTCTTCAGCGCATTTACTCCCGGAATACCTGGTTTGACTCTCCGAATGACTGGATAGGTGAAGCTTTGACATAGTCGTTCGAATCTGGCAGAAGGGGGCAACGTTCTCGAACGGTTTGACACTCGACCTTCTAATTCATACATGAAATGAAGCTGCCGGTCAAAATGTATTCTAATTTGTCCTCTGAATACGAAGATATATTGCTGATACAGCGGGTTCGCTTCTCAGAAGGTATGGCCTTTCTATAATATCTGACACTATATCAATACGTAACCTCCTACAAAGCTTTGACTGAAGACATTAATATTGATACCATGAAGTAGGGTGTACGATGCCAATCCGGTATAGCGGATTTACTCCCGGAATTCTTCCATTGACTTTCGGAATCACAGGATAGGAGAAACTATTGACTTAGCCGTTCTCGTCGCAACAAAGGTGGTAACTATCTCGAATGGTTTGAATGTCGATCATCTAATTTATACATGAAATTAAGGTGCCCGTCACTAAAATGAATACCAACTTCATTCTCTGATCACGAAGTTATATTTCCGATGAGGCAGGTGATATTCGCAGAGGGAGTACCTTCGGTATAGCGTTGTATATTATACCAATTGGTAACGCTCTCAAATGGTTTGACGCTTTACTGTAATATTCAAACCTTGAATTAAGGTGCCTATTGCCATAACTCTTCAGCGGACATGCACCCAAAATTACTGGTTTTACTCTCCTAATCACAGGAGGGATGAAGCTATTGATTTAGCCGTTTACCTCTCACAGATCGTGGTAACGCTCTGGAGCGATTAGACCCGCGATCATTTAATTCACGAATGAAATTAATGTGCTCGTTACTAAAGTATATGCTAGATTATACCTCTGAACAGTTTGTTATACTCTCGAAACAGCCTGTCAATTTTTCGGAGTCTAAGGCATTCTGCGAGAGGTTTAACCCTACACAAATAGGTAGTATTCTACAGCGGCTTGATGGCCTGCTTTAATATTCTTACCTCGACTTAATGGGTCTATTGCCAATACTGTTCAGCGGATTTACTCCAGGAATACCTGGTTTGACTATAGGAATCGCAAGGTAAGCGAAACTACTGACTTAGCTGTTCGCCTCTCACGGAAGGAGGCAACGTTCACGATCGGTTTGACACTCGATCTTCGAATTCATATATGAATTTAAGGTGACGTTAATAAATTGAATACTAATGTATTTCCCTATAGACGCAGGTATAGTCTCGATACAGCAGGTTAACTTCTCGGACGGCAAGGCATTCTGTAAATCGTGTGACTATGTAGAAATTAGTAACGTTCTTACACGGTGTGACGCTCTATTTTAATATTGAGTCCGCAAGTTATGGAATCTATTGCCAATACCCTTCAGCGGATTTGCCGTCGGATTATCAGTTTTGACTCTCGAAATCACAGGATAGGTGGAGGTGTTGTCTTATACGTTCGAATGTCAAGCAGGGTGGCAACGTTCTCGAACGGTTTGACTATCGATCTGTTAATTCATACACGAAGTTCAGTTGCCCGTCAATGAAATGAATACTAATTTTTTCCTGAGATCGAAGTTATTCTCTCGGTACAATGGGACAGTTTTTCGGACGGTAAGGCATTCTCTAAGAATTTTGACCCTACACATATAGGTAGTGTTATACAAATGCCTGACGGCCTGCTCTAATATTCAAACAGTGAAATCTAGTGTGCATTGCCAGTTCTGTACAGCAGATTTACTCCCAGAATACCTCATTTTACAGTCGGAGTTATTGGATAGGTGAAGCTATTGACGTAGCCGGTCGATGCTTGAAGTGGATGGTAACCTTCTCGAATGGTTTGACGTTCGATATTCTTATTTTTAATGAAATTAATCACCCCGTCACTAGAATTTTTGCTAATTTATCCTCTGAACACGATGTTATAATCCCGAAACGACGGGTTAGATTCTCCGAAAGTAAGGCCATCGGAAAAGAGCTTGATTCTATACTTTATTATTTTATTACTTTATTGTTGGCA
>NW_027471013.1:0-30106 GCF_051020765.1 Lasioglossum baleicum
ATCATATTTTCTAATAACTGAATTCACGAATCCCTGCTACCATACCAATTTCGATAATTTCGAAATGTAACAGATAGCTAGTCTTAATTTTCAACATATTACCAAAATTTCTTGATTCTTTCCAAAAGTGTGCATCTGCGAGACAATTACATCTGTAACAAAGACGGAATAAAATCTGTTAATTCTTTGCCGAAAATATCGATAATTAGTAATACTAGAGAAAACCATGTATTTTCTTGAAAAAAGAAGATTCATACAAGACTTAATACAAATTAATATAATTGAATCACCCTATTAATAATTAAAAATAGAAACATCCATGCTAATTTCTATCTTCTCGCAGAAGGAAGTTAAGAAACCCTGTTGAGAAGCCCTGAGATACAGCAATCTCGATTTTTCCGCTTAAATTATATTCCCGAGCTTACAACTCGCGGATGTAAGTTCATCTACCAGCTATCCCGGTTCGAATACTTTTCGACTGCTCGTCTATTTACCCTGATCGATCGATGGATCGATCGATCGTTACAAGCCTTCCTTTTCGTCCGTGATCGGTCCCGGAATAATCGCGACAATCCCGTAGGTATCGCAAATGGATCAGATTAGAAATTTACACGGAGTGGATCCTTTAGAAGACACATCCGAGCGGCGTAATAATTCAGCAAGCCAGAGTCCGCGATAACTCCGGGCCGATAAATAATTCAGCGTATCTATCAGCCGGCTCTTTAACGTCAGAGAGTGGCCGATGGTACGCGTTACGGTTTTATTTCGGTGCCATTGATTGACATACGTAGCCGCGACGCGCTCGATCTCGCGTCCTTTTCAACGAAATATACCGATTGACATTTGGGTCGGATAGAAATATCGCGCACGTGACGCTGGCACAGGAATAACCGGAGATAACGGATCGCGCGATCCGAAATCAGCTGGCTCTCGTTTTATATCGCAGCCTCCGAATATCTTATTACGGATTTAGACGTGATTGATAAATCCGGATGAACCCGCCCGCCTGCCTACAAACGAATTTCCTTTAATATCTCGCCAGAGTCCGCCGAATGGCGCTGCAATTTCTCATCGTCTCGTCCCCTCCTCTCTCTTTCTCCGACTCTCTCGCGAGTAAATTAGAGAATCGTGTTACGCGCGATCGCTGCTGATTTTATAACATCTTACGCGAGTTTTTCCGAGCGTCTTCAGCGTCTTCTGCGATTGGTGAGGTTTAAATTTCGAGAGGAGAGGTAATTAATAACGGGAGAGGAAGCGTGTGTTTGTGGAATTTAATAATAAAAATTGGTAATTCCCAGGGGTGAGAGGGATAGTAACCCTTTGCACTCCAGAGGTGACTCTCAGTCACCATTCGTTTTAATACCATAGCTTGAGTTCGAATAAACGATAATAACTATTATAAGAAGCTTAATTTTAGGCAAATAGGATTACAGGATAACATCAAAGTTACCGATAGACAAATGTTGTTGTTTTCGAAATTAAACGTTGAGTTTCGCGAGCTTTACAGGGGGTCGAAGCGCGAATCGACGAAAGCTTTAAAAGAGAGACCTTCGACGGTATATGCAGAGACTTATGTGAGATTTGAGAGATCCAAAAATATCGTCGTCAAATTCGAAGGAGCGTTTTTTGTGTTCCCACTCGTTAAAGAGTGAAATTTCGTGAGTTCTATTACTTCCTTTAACTATTCTCGTTGTATCTTCAATTCTTTCTATAAACCAAGGCGAAAGGAAACCCACCTTTGATTTTCTACAATATATTAAAAATAACCACACGCGAAATATCGTAATAAAATACTTCCGTTCTTTCCAAAGGCAAATGTATAATTTTCTTTGCATATTTCCACATATGGGGTATCACCGAGCTTATAGAAACGTAAGAAAAGCTTCTTCTTCATAGCGAAAAATTCTTCGAGTGCAAAGGGTTAATTTATGGGAATATTAATTTGTTAATTGCGATCTGCGATGCAGGAAGAAATCACGAAGAGAAAAAAGGGATTCTGGTGTTAAAAATCACCAAAAATCGTAGGTCGATATCAGTCGCGAAGGAGTGAAAGGACGAACGTCGCAGGAAATAACGGGAGAAACCATTTTCGTTTAGTCACTCGGCTAAGGGTGTCTGAGTTACATTATGACGAACACCTGAACCATAACTGGCACGTCGAAGGGTAAATAGAGTCTTGTTTGTCAGGCACCGGAGCCGCCATTAATTTCCTCCGCCATTCTTCTTTGCTGAATGTCCAACTACAACTCTTCGACCTTTTATCAGGGTCAATAATACAAACTCGATTCAATATTCATCGGCCGTCTCATAAATTCCAAACGAACGTTTAACAAACTCCACTGTCGGCTCTACCCGTGTCCATTCATCGCACCTGGCACCGCAACAGGCATACTTCCCACTACGATATCGCGAGATCAATCCCGATTCATCCTCCGGCCCATAAATCCGCGACGAGCACCCAACAGACCCCATTCTACCGACCGTAACGCGTTACCTCTCGAATCGTTCCACATTATCCCGATTCAAGGAGTCATACCCAGAATCAGCGAGTCAAAGTCAACGCGAAAGAAATTAGAGCCATAGGATGATTTCGGTGCGAACGAAAGTCGATCACGGTGTGAGAGCCACGGCGAGAGTTAATCACAGTTAGAGCCTGGCCCAAAATTAATCACAGTCAGACCCAAAGTCAATCACAGTCAGAGCCAGGGCCAGAGTTAATCACAGTCAAAGCCAGGGCCAGAGTTAATTGCAGGCCGAGTCAGAGACATAGCCAAAGTGGAAGAAGTGGAGGAGTCAGAGCGAAAGTCGGAGAGGTGAGAATCGGAATCAGACTGGGAATTAGAAGCGACGGGTAATCACGGTCAGAAAGAAAATGAATCACGGTGAGAGCCATGGCCAAAGATAATCACAGTGAGACCCAAAGTCGATCGGGCCGAGAGGCACACGGGCAGAGTTGTAATCAGAGTGGAGGCTAGAGTCAGAGAGACAGAGAGTAGAAGCGAGAGGAAATCAGTGAGCGAGAGTCTGGTCGGCGTCGCGGCGCGGCGCGGCGGCAGGAAATAGCAGGGAGCCAGTGGATCGAGGCTATCAAATGGCCGCGTGCCGTTCGAATTCCTCGCGGCCGTGCAACCGGCGTCCATACGGTAAATTCCGCGTCGCGAGAGGGTTTTCGTGCGTTCTCGTTGCCGTGAACTTATCGCGCGAAAGAAATTGCCGTAACGAGAGCCGCCGCGGTGCAGCTGCAGCACCGCGCCATCCGCGTCTCTCCTCTCCCTTTCTCTCGTTCTCTCTCGCTTCCTCTCGCGCTCCCTTCCCGGTAATTGGCAGTTCACGCGGCCATTCCGGAGGAAGCCGCACGCGCGCCGAGGTTTTTGAACTCGCGGCCAAAAGAATCCGCGCGCGCGTTATGCGCGAGCAAACCAGACGCGCCGCGAGAGGGAGAGGAAGCGGCCGAAGGAACGTGGCAGGAAGAACGAGAAGAAGGCCGCGAGGACACGGCCGAGAAGAGAGGGGGCGAGAAAGGGGGGCCGAGCGCGATAAAGACGTTTCGGCGTTTCCTCTCGCGCGTTCACCGCCAGTTTCCGTTATTTTTTCACAAAACAACCCGCCCCCGCCCCCTCGGCTTCTCGGGCCCGGCTTTCCGGCCGCGGGGCTACCAGCGGGAAGGACGAACGCCGCAGGGACAATGGCCTTTTGTCCCGCTCGCCCAAGGATCCGCGAAATTTATCGGTCGATCGCTTTCCACGTCTTTTCACCTTTCCCTCCGCAGCTCCGGTTTTTCCGCTCCTTCCTCCGACTCGATGTTGTTCTTTCTCCGCGTTCCACGCTCCGAGGCTCCTCTAAAAGCGAAACCGGGCGTGCAGAAGACGAGAGGAGGAGACTAGATTCGTTGAGTGTTAGCGATTTCTCGAATTCTCATCCATCGATTCGCTCGGAATTTAATCCGATTCGACGTAGCTTCTTAGAGGAGGTCAAGATAAAATTTCCATTGCTCTTCGGATCCAATGACGAATTATTTAAATTTCGGAAAAGCGTTGTCGATTATTAGTGATCATTGTATTTACAACTTTAAATTGAAAGGAAAATTCCTGGCTATTAATCGCTACAAGGTTATATAAAAAGAAATTGAAATACAAAAAAGAAATTACGTTCGAAACAATTCTCTTCGTTTCTGTTATTTCAACAACCTCCGAAAAATAATCGCGTTGGATTAATTATCTCCTTATTTTCCGCAATTCACGATAATCATAGAATGAAAGAAAAATTCTTGGCTATTAATTTCAACAAGGTCCACATAAAATATCAAGATGCGATTCCTCTCAAAATATTTCAGTTTTCGTTCTTTCTACCCTTAAAAAGGATAATCGAGCTGGGATTAACCCTTTGCACTCGAAGGGTTTTTCGTCCTGAAGAAACTTTTCTTATGTTTGTATAAGCTCGCTGATACCTTTTATGCTAAAATGTGGAAAGAAAATTATACGTTTGCCTTTGAAACGAGTGAAATTATTTTATTTCGATATTCTGTGTGTACCTATTTTTATTATAGTCATTATCATTTATTCGTCGCTAAGTTGTGTTATTAAAAAGAATGTCTACTGAGAGTCGCCTCTCGAGTGCAAAGAGTTAATTAACTTTTTGTTCTACACGACCGATACACCAAAAATGGCGCGATTCGCTTATGATTATCCGACAGACGTTCCAATGTCCAGGATATCGACTGCAACGAGGAAAGCTCGTTCTGTAATACGCGTCTAATCGTCTGCGAATTGAAGAGGAGAAAGAAGAAGAAGAAACGAGCGTAGTCGGAGCCGGCGGAGAATATTGGAGAGGATAAAATTTGTTCGCGGCGTTGGTCGGTGATTCGTCGGAAGCTGCTGCGAGGAAAGTTCGCGCGGAGCTAAGAGCTTCTGTCCGTCCCGACCAGGCATTCCAAGATTGAAATTAATTATTTCTCGAGGACGTGGCGCGACGCGACGCGACGCGGCGAGGGGCCGGCCGGAAAACGCCAGGTGCCAGGATGACACGACGATTCCGTCTCGCGATTATCGAAGGCGACCCGCCGTTTTTCACGCTCGCCCGTGGGTTCCGCGTCGGCTGCCGTACCCCGCTCCGCTCCGCGCGCAAATCGCCGCATTAACACCGTCCAGACGCCGGTCCTCCCCGCGTCCCGGGCCACCTGCGAGTGTTTCGACGCCGATTAACGCGATGGAATTCTAGATCGCTTTAATCGGCCGCCCCGTCGCTCACCGAGACGTTCTTCGTTCGTCTCGGAACGAGGAACAGCCGCTGGGTCCAATGAG
Organism: Lasioglossum baleicum; assembly: GCF_051020765.1. Taxonomy (NCBI): domain Eukaryota; kingdom Metazoa; phylum Arthropoda; class Insecta; order Hymenoptera; family Halictidae; genus Lasioglossum; species Lasioglossum baleicum. Next base: position 5,301 of record NW_027471013.1, read on the forward strand.
TTTTATCAGCTTGTATAATTCACCTCTGACCCGGCACCAGGGGTCTGGAGATCTTGCTCAGGCGACAAGCATGGTCGAGCAAGGGGTGCAGCCACCCCTAACGCCTATTTGTTTTATCTTTCTTCTTTACATTCGCTCCCGAGTCAACGGTAGTCTGCTTTATTTCTTTATTACCATGACTCGTGGATCAACTGAATACTACTTGGACTAGGCTCTAGTTAGAGTCTATAAATTAGTATGAAACGGAGGGCATACAGGCCTAAACATTTCCAAAGAAAGACAGCGAATTTGTAAAGCACACGGAGATAGAAGGCACTGCGAGTCAATGGTAGTCTGCTTTATTTCCTTGGTAATAACCAAGACTCATGGACCACATGGACACTACTTGGACTAGGCCCTAATAAGAGTCTATAAATTACTAGGAGACGAAGAGCATACAGGCCCAAACATTTCCACGGAAAAACTAGCGAATCCATAAAATACACAGAGATAGAAAATACTGCGAGTCAATGGTAGGCTGCTTTATTTCCTTGGTAATAACCAAAACTCATGGATTACATGGATACTACTTGGACTAGGCCCTAGTTAGAGTCTATAAATCGATAGTAGACGAAGGGACACAGGACCAAACATTTTCAAGCAAAGACTAGCGAATCCGTGAAATACACGGAGATAGGAGACACTATGAGTCAACGGTAGTCTGCTTTATTTTCTTATTACCAAATCTCATGGACCACATGGACACTACTTGCACTAGACCCTAGTTAGAGTCTATAAATTAATAGTAGACGATGGGATACAGATCCAAATATTTCCAAGGAAAGACTAGCGAAACCATAAAATACACAGAGATAGAAGACACTGCGAGTCAATGGTAGTCTGCTTTATTTCCTTGGTAATAACCAAAACTCATGGACCACATGGAAACTACTTGGACTAGGCCCTAATAAGAGTTTATAAATTGCTAAGAGACGAAGGGCATACAGGCCCAAACATTTCCAAGAAAAGACTAGCGAAACCATAAAATACACAGAGATAGAAGACACTGCGAGTCAATGGTAGTCTGCTTTATTTTCTTATTACCAAATCAATGGACCACATGGACACTACTTGGACTAGACCCTAGTTAGAATCTATAAATCGGTAGTAGACGAAGGGACACAGGCCCAAACATTTTCAAGGAAAGACTAGCGAATCCGTGAAATGCACGGAGATAGGAGACATATGAGTCATCGGTAGTCTGATTTATTTCTTTATTACCATGACTCGTGGACCACCTAGATACCACTTGGACTAGGCCCTAGTTAGAGTCTATAAATCGATAGTAGACAAAGGGACACAGGCCCAAACATTCCAAAGGAAGGATTAGCGAATCTATAAAACACACGGAGATAGAAAGCTATACACTCGATTAAACGCACTCAGCTTTGGTATTATAGCGAGTTAAAAACCTACGAAACCTTATTTAAGCTAGCCTATATAGAGTACAGCTTTCCTTTTTCCTAATAATATTCATTTTACTCTTTCTCATGACTCTCTTCCGACTTTAGATACTTCTCGACCAACCCCTTGGCAATCCTTTTTATACACAAACATTAAACAAACTCACACTCAAAATTCCTCGTACATTCTAGCTACTCGTTTATACTTCTCTTACCACCGATAGTCTATCCCAAAACATCCACTCGATTTACAATCGCACCGTTCGAAACACGTCCGAGTAACACCGACAATCACTCGGCTTACTCGTCGATGCCGCGTATGCAGATACATTTATTTCGCGAGTCGATCATTGTACTTCACCGTGGAGGAACAGATTGGTACATGGAAACGGTCGCAAACACCTGACACGGCGCGCGATATCGAATTTGCTCGGGGGTACGGGAAACTAGGAGAAATCCGTAGAGATCGTAGTGGCCGGTTGGCGGGTCACGTGCCGGCCATGGATCACCTGGATATTACCGCGATATTACCGCGAAATGATTACCGGCCGCGCGTACGCGACCGATAAATCACGGGCGGAGGAAATCAGCCGATGGCTCCTTCGAGAAAGGGACACCACCGTTCCGCTTAATTCGCGCTAATCCGATACCGTTACCGTACGGCATGCGGCCATTCTTCCCTTGCGGCCGCACGCCGCGGCGAATAACATTTCGATGATCGATCGCCGATCGCGGTTAAGAGGCGTATTAATTGCCCCGTCGATCGGTACCTCTAATTACCGGTGTGCACCGCGCGCGCGCGCGCGCTCGCTGATTAATTACCACCGGCTGGCCGCGGCTGCTAACCGAACCGAGATCGATGCCCGCTCCAGCTATTCTCTTTAATTCCACTCGATCGAGTGATTATTTTTCCTACCTGCCGCACGTGTGTCTCCCCTCTCTCTCTCTTTCTCATCCGCGTCTCTCTTCTTCCCTCGTCTTCCTGCTAATTGCGAAAAAACCTGCGTATTAGGATATTAGGAATTTTTTACTAAAGGTAAGGAGAGTTTTAGGTTGCCAGGAGTGATCTATGGGAGGTTCAAATTTGGGGATAAGAAGGTTTTGATGGAAATGGGTTAGAATGACCGTGAGTAATAATTGTGGATGTTAGGATAGCAGGGAGTGGGATAGAAATTTTTATCATTCGTGGTTCCGAATTTTGTTTGACAGTGGTGATCTATGGGAGATACATATTTGGGGACAAGAAGGTTTCGGTGGAAATGGGTTAGAATGACCGCGAGTAAACGTAGATATTAGGATGTCAGGGAGTGGGATAGAAATTTTTGTCATTCGTGGTTCCGAATTTCGTTTGACAGTGGTGATCTATGGGAGATCCAAATTCAAAGACTCAAAGTTTTCGATGAAAATAGATTAGAATAACTGATTTAATCGCGAATAAACGTGAATATTAGGATATTAGGGAGTGGAATCAAAATTGTTGTCATTTGATGTCTCAAATTTCCTTTGACAGTGGTGATCTACAAAAGATCCAACTCGAAGACTTAAAAGTTTCGTTGGAAATGGGTTAGAATGATCGACGTGATCGCAAGTAAACGTGGATATTAGGATATCAGGGAGTGTAATAGAAATTTTTGTCATTCGTGGTTCTGAATTTTGTTTGACAGTGATCTATGAGAGATCCAAATTCGAAGACTCAAGGTTTTCGATGAAAATAGATTAGAATAACTGATCTAATTGCGAATAAACGTGAATATTAGGATATTAGAGAGTTGAATCAAAATTGTTGTCATTTGACGTCTCAAATTTCCTTTGACATTGGTGATCTACGAGAGATTCAATTCGAAGACTCAAAAGTTTCGTTGGAAATGGGTTAGAAAGATCGACGTGATCGCAAGTAAACGTGGATATTAGAATATCTGGGAGTGGAATAGAAATTTTTCTCATTCGAGGTCCCAAATTTCCTTTGACAGTGGTGATCTACGAGAGATTCAACTCGAAGACTCAAAAGTTTCGTTGGAAATGGATTAGAATGACCGATGTGATCGCTATTAAACGTGAATATTAGGATATCAGGGAGTGGAATAGAAATTTTTGTCATTCGACGTTCCGAATTTCGTTTGACAGTGATCTATGAGAGATCCAAACTCAGAGTTTCAAAGGTTTCGTTGGAAATGGGTTAGAATAACTGACGTAATCGCGAATAAACGTGAATATTACAATATTACGAAGCATTATCGGAACTTTTGTCACTCGACGTTCCAAATTTCGTTTGACAGTAGTGATCTACGAGAGATACAAATTTAGGAATTCGAAATGGGTTAGAGTGATCGACGTGATCGCGACTGTCCCGCTTATCGGAAAGCTCATCCCGCGTTTCTTTCCCATGGAAAAAGGAATTTCTGAATTTAGAAACGTTTCGACGATGACTTTGCGGCATCGGTTAATTTAATCGTATAATCAATTCGTCGATATCTGCACGTGTTCGGTTTTTTTTAAATTTTCCGTATTTTATTTCTTCCTCTCTAACAGTCATTTGACCGGTCATGCTAGGTTTAGCGTTAAATTCCGAGTCAATCGATCAATTAGTATTCGAGGTATGGTGTATTTGCTGGACATCGATCCCGAGCCACGGTTCGTGGACAAAACTCTTTCCAGGGACTTGGTTAGTCTGACTAATGGCTACGCGTGTCGCGTATTACCGTCTGGCTGCTCCATTTTTTTTCTTTTTCTTTTTTGGAATCAATCTTCCCGACCTTGAATGTCAATATAGCCGCGCAGATTAGGATTTGAGTCACGTAATGTAGCAGTCTACGTGCGATAATGGCAGGAACGAAGTGTGCAAGATTCCCGAGCTCTATAAAAACGGATTCTCTCCTTACATGATGGATGCTTTCCTGGATAAACCATCTATTACATCGTTATTAATTACGCGAGGTGTCCAATTTTGACTGATTTATGCGAATTACCGAAAAAAAACCCACTGCAAGGTATTCAAATATCCTTGAAACTAATAACTCGCCGATAATCACGAGTCCGTGATTTTTTTTAGAGTATTTCAGGCTTCGAAGAATATCCCTTCGCAGAAAAATTAGTCACCGATTCGTACTTCCATGGAAAAACGGATCTGTACCGCGATTTATCTCGAACAATGCACGAAATGATACAACAACGGACCCAGTGACGCGAATGTACCCATTGACGATACCAAAAGATTTCACGCTATAAATAACAAAAATTCCTCGGAGATAACCGCGATTTTGTTCAAAGATAGCTTATGTTTACGAATAACACGCGTTAACAGAGGCGTTAATTCTAAAACAGCTCTTGTCCTTGTTCAAAAGCGAATTAAAGTAAAAATTAAGAGTAAAGTTCAACTAAATATCGCAGATACAGATGCAAATGCATATCGTAACAAGAAACGTCGCGGTTTCTTCGATTTCGAGGAGAACCAACCGAATCGTGGATGGTTCGCCGAGCAGATTCGCGAAACAGTGGAGGAGGCGGAAAAAGTGAGGAGCTGGCGATGATAAGCGCGAGGTAGAAGAAGTGGAAGGAGCGGAAGGAAGAGGGAAAAACGGGGCACGTGGCTGGCGAAGAAGACAGGTCGCGGCGAATGGCCGGCAATTTGCAAATCGGCGCTCCGACTCGGGATTCTCCGCTCGTGTGATCCGCTCTTTTGTGTTTTCCAACGTGACTCACGCCGGGTTCATTAGCATCCCGCCACGCGCCACTTCGAGAAACCGCGACGCCGAACACGGCCAACGATCTCGCGTGATTTCTTCGCGTCCTTAGACGCCTCGGTACCTGCGATCCTCCGCCATTTTTCGAAGATTTAATCCTTTGCAGTCGACAGGCAATCCGCAGTCATCGTTTAATCAGATTCTAAACATCGACGTTAATTAATTTATCGAATTAAGAATTAGGCTAACGATGTGCACGGAACGATTTCCTATTTACCGTTTTGAAAGTATCGATGGCTATATGGTAGAAGATCTTCGAATTGCTATGTTTTCGTAACGAGAAAATCGTTGAGTGCAAAGGGTTGAAGCTTCGTCTCGATGATCCATTGATTTTTAAGTGACGATCCTGCGAAAAGTCGATGCTTTTATGACGTTCGTCAGTGGCGTTTGCCAATTTTTGCCACGCGATTTACGCAATCTCGCGAAACGAAAGCCATCCAAATTTATTCGAGAATGGAAACTGTGAAACCGATTATTAGATGTTTTTGTAACGAGAAAATCGTCGAGTGCAAAGGGTTGAAGCTTCGTCTCGATGATCCATTGATTTTTAAGTGACGATCCTACGAGAAATCGACGCTATTATGACGCTCGTCAGTGACGTTAGCCAATTTTTGGCACGCGATCTCACGATTTTGCGAAAACCAAACCCACCCCAATTTATTCGAGAATGGAAACCGTAAAACCGATTATTAGATGTTTTTGTAACGAGAAAATCGTCGATTGCAAAGGGTTGAAACTTCGTCTCGATGATCCATTGATTTTTAAGTGACGATCCTGCGAAAAATCGATGCTTTTATGACGTTCGTCAGTGGCGTTTGCCAATTTTTGCCACGCGATTTACGCAATCTCGCGAAACGAAAGTCACCCAAATTTATTCGAGAATGGAAACCGTGAAACCGATTATTAGATGTTTTTGTAACGAGAAAATCGTTGAGTGCAAAGGGTTGAAGCTTCGTCTCGATGATTTATTAATTTTTAAGGTGACGATTCTGCGAGAAATCGACACTTTTATGACGTTCGCCAATTCTTTCCACGCGATCTCGCGAAAACCAAAACCACCCAAATTTATTCGAGAATGGAAACCGCAATACCGATTATGAGAAATCGACGCTTTCATGACGTTCGTCAGTGACGTTTGCCAATTTTTGCCATGCGATCTACGCGATCTCGCGAAACCAAAACCACGCAAATTTATTCTAGAATGGAAACCGTGAAACCTCTTATTAGAAAATTTCCGACCTCGGTTACGTGCAACAATTTAAGCGCGTATTTACTTCAGTCGAGAAGTCGAGAAGGGGTAACCGAAATGATTCGCGCCTCTTTTTCGCCACACGTGTCTTCCTTTCTTTCGCAATTGCCTTTCTTCTCTCTCCTCTTTTTTTCCTCGGCGCGTTCGCATCCGGTGATCAGGATAATCGTTGGGAGCACCGAAGAAAGTTGCTACAGCGTCGCGTTTTGCACCGATTTCTCGACGATCTTCATCCATACCATTTCGAATCTCGCGTTGCACGTTTACAATACGTATTTACAGGTAATTCAGCGACATTACGTTACAATAACGACAGCCAGGTGATCGTAGGACCGAGGAGCACCGAACAAAGTTGCCACGGCGTCGCGTTTTGCCTCGATTTCTCGACGATTTTCATCCATTCCATCTAGAATCTCCCTCTGCGTGTTTACAATACGTGTTTACAGTGCGCGTTTACAATACGTGTTTACAGTGCGCGTTTACAAGTAATTCACCGGCCAACGACTGCCAGGTGATCGCAGGACCGATTTAATTAGCGTCGCGACTCCGTCACGGTCGTCTTTACCGCGAGGATCTCGAGTTTCTGCCGGATCTCTCGTCGAGGCCGCTTCGAGATTAATTTCGTACGCGACCGAGCTGTTTCGAGGACCAGACGACTCGCTGGATTTACATACGCGCAATCGCGGAGAGGAAATGTTGCGCGGAGATACCGATCGAGATTAACGCAATGGTTTTATGTTCGGTACACCGAGGGTATTTGTCAATGTCGTCTTCGACTCCTAAGTCTACTTAGCAGTTTATCCTATTACGTCAGTGCTACTTTCGTGGAAGAGTGGAAACGCAGATTCACGCGATTTAATGTCGACACGGGAATCGACACGCGACACAAATCCCTCGAATAATGCGAGAAATTCCTCTATTCCCTTTACCGATCTTTCTCCTAATGCGTCTAGTCTACCGAAAGATTCCTTCTGATAGATTGACATGAAAATTATTCATAAATTCGCGTTCCTTTTATCCTCCTCATACTCGTATATTAAAAAAGAAAGCGAGAAAATCGGTAAGACACGTTCAGAGTGCCGCCATTTTTTTATTTACCGATATTCTTTGCCTTTTTTAGTACCAGCCATAGCTGTACTCGTACTTAACTGGAATCCAGTCGAGTTTTTCTTATTTGAGATAACAGGAAGAGCCTGGATTACCGACGCCATCAATAACAGACTTTTAAGAGGCCTCTCAGACAACGGCTCGTAACACCGACAATTTTCAATCATTCTTCGCAAAAAATTCAACATATGTTGTCAAAGACTGTACCAACAAACTCTGTTAATTTCGAAACGCAAAGTCCTAATAGATCCCTGCAATAATTTTTCCAATATATCCCGAAACTGAAAGACAAATGACACATCGAGTATACCGAGTTCGGTATAATATCTCGTAAGCCTGTTGTACGTGGAAAAAATCATTTTTCGCAAAAGATGCAACACGCGTAGTCAAAGAGTGTACCAACAAACCCTGTTAATTTCAAAATGCAAGGTCTGAATGGTCCATCGCAATAATTTTTGGAATATATCCCCAAAACTGAAAGACAAGCGACAGATCGAGAAAACCGAGATCGCTATAATATCTCGGAAGCCTGCTGCACATGCAACAAATCATTTTTCACAAAAAATGCAATATACGTTGTCAAAAACTCTACAAACAAACCATGTTAATTTCGAAACGTAAGGTCTCAATGGTCCGTAGTAATAATTTTTCAAATGCATCGCGAAATTGAAAGACAAACGTCAGATCGAGAAAACCGAGATCGCTATAATATCCCGCAAGCCTGCTGCACGTGCAAAATATTATTTTTCGCAAGAAATGCAACACGCGTAGTCAAAGACTGTACCAGCAAACCCTGTTAATTTCAAATAGCAAAGTCCTAATGGACACCCGCAATAATTTTTCGAATATATCCCTAAACTGAAAGACAAGCGACACATCGGGAATACTGAGATCGCTATATCTCGGAAGCCTGTTGCACGTGCAAGAAATCATTTTTCGCAAAAAATGCAACATACGTTGTCAAAATACTACAAACAAACCATGTTAATTTCGAAACGTAAGGTCTCAATGCTCCGACGTAATAATTTTTCGAATACACCGCGAAACTGAAAGACAAGCGACAGATCGGGAATACTGAGATCGCTATATCACGGAAGCCTGTTGCACGTGCAACAAATCATTCTTCGCAAAAAATGCAACATACGTTGTCAAAAACTCTACCAACAAACACTGTTAATTTCGAAACGTAAGGTCTCAATGGACTCCAGCAATAATTTTTCGAATACACCGCGAAACTGAAAGGCAAACGATAAATGGAGAATACCGAGATCGGTATAATATCTCGAAAGCCTGTTGCACGTGGAAAAACAAAGTCGGGGAACGCAAGGTCAACGTGGAACCTGCCCTCGCAGCTCCTGGAGTCCTCTCCGCTCGTAAATTCCGCGTCGCGGCCGCGACGGCAGACGCTGACCGACGCCGGCGCGTGTCCGGTGCATCGCGAGGTGCCACGTGTTTCGCGCAAAACGTGAGCCCCGAAGTTCATTAGCACCGCCACGCGCCAATGGCCAGGGCCGTTGCACGCTGGCGCCGAACGGCACGGCGCGGCGCGCCGCGGCGCGTACGATGAAAGGGAGGACGCGCGGGATCAGCCGTGTAAGAAAGAATTCTTTCCGGCGTTTGCACGTGACCGCCGCGACGGCCAATTCACGCTCGTCAAATTCTTTCACCGCGCCGTCGAATATCGCGCCGCGCTCCTTCCTCTCCTAACCTCTTTTTCCCTCTCCGCTCCGCTCCGCTCTGCTCGCTTTTTGCCGGGTCGCAGTCGACCGACCGTCGTCCCGACTGAAAAACCGGTCGGTTCTGTTTTTCTCCCAGAAAAATCCCACCGAGCTATAATTCCCCATTCCGCACCCTCCTCTCCTCGCGTTCAGCATTCGTCTTCGCGTTTTTCCCGCGTTTAGCCGCGGTTCAGCTCGGCCCTCCATCCGCTCTCTCCCTCTTGCTTTTGTTTATCCGTGTATGTCTTTTTTTTGTCGCGTTCCAGTATGTGGCGAGGAATTTTTTTCTAGGGGATGAGTTGGGGATGAGACTTGTCAATGGCAGAACAGTTCTTATAGAACTCTTATAGAAGCTTATCGCTACATTCGATTATCGTTATGTACCTTACCTATACCTCTCCATGATTACACGATAGAACGTGTCGCAAGAGTACCTATTATGGTTCTTGCGAATGTCTATAATAGATAAAAATAATAATACAAATATAACTTGGTTCATAAATGATAGTGTTACTCTGAAAATTACACATTGTACTATCATTACTGAGATCTTTAGACAATAATCTGTTGCTTAAGATAAATCTCCATTTTCTATACCTTGTCTTAGTAGTCAAAGAGAAGTTTGCAAAAAGTAGGAATCGAGTTGCGACGCGATTTTAATTATTGGAACAGCGAGTTGAGGATGAGAGTTGTCGAATTCCGAAGTTTATTGTTAATATCTCTAAGCCTATGTGTTTCCAAAGAACTATCGTTGTTAAAATTCTCGAAGAAGAAGGTAAATCACCATTTTCAATATATCCACTTTCGATACCGAAAGTGAAGCCTACTTTGCTAAAATCACAGAAAGCAATTAAGAGTAATTAGCGCAAATTAAATTTGATATTATCAAGAAGAATATCGAAGTACTCCAACCACGTTAAATATGTATACGTCTTTGTATTAATTTTATGTAATTTACTTGCGTCTATATTTATCGACGATTAGGCGAAAGAAAGAAGTACTCGCTAAAGAATTTAATTCAGATTCCGACCTGGATATCACGAAGATCGACCTACATTAAATTTGCCATTTATCCGCCTCGTTTTTCTTCGGAATTCTCGGCTAAATATACATTCTTAACCTATCTCCGAGCAGTTTATTTGCATCCTCTTCCAGTTCTCATTTCTCACGATGTTTCGTGCCCAACTTTCTATTTCCACCCCAATCTTCTCGCAAGATCCAGATGCGACGGAAATTTTCCTCCTCCAGACCACGGAGCTTGCATTCCCAGCTCTGCTCTCGGGCAAACCTTGTTGCAGTTACATTTCCACATCTGAGCTTCACCCATTGTCCCTTTAATGATCCTTCGGTATTACTCTCGTTCCAATATTTTTCAACCCCCTATGTCCTTCTTCCTCTTCCTCTAATCGTTACCGTATCCCCAGTCTCCAGGTCCTCTCGAATATCTTCTCCGATTCTCCGCAATCTTCCTAATACTTTTATCCGCAGCTTTGGCAATTTGTATACCACGTGTGTTCGTTAAAGCAACCAGCATTCCGAGGATTCAGCATTTTTCTCTCCTCGAAATTGCCTTAAGGAATATTTCGAAATCGACGAGAATCGATATTCCTTTCTATTCTAGCAAATATTGAAAATTTTCCCCAGTTGATCCAGAGTTTGAATAATAAAGACGTATTTGAAAAATATATTTTTCTTTAATTGCAATTTATTTCGCGATAACACGAGTGTTTATTATTACGCAGAAACTGAGGACGAGAAGATAATAAAAATTCGCACCATGATACTCTTTTCCTGTGTCTCTCAAAAAAGAATTACACGACAGAGCCTGCAGCTAACAAGAAGAATCGATGTTTTTAAAGGATATCTCGAAAGTGAAAATGCGCGTCGCGCATTTGCCGTTTGTTTTTGCTTACGACCACGGTCACACGCGTCTGTCGTTATCTTCTCGTTTGCAAAGGTTTAAATTCCATTAATGCGAATCGGACTCTCGGCGAACTATCAATTACGCTTCCTCTTTGTTTATCACCGGCACGCGCGGCGTCGGGAGCAGCGCGACGTCGGAATTCTGCGTAGCAAAGCACGTGCTCGCCAATTTTCGACATTCGATCGATCGTCACGCGATCGTTCCATGAGAACGCGCCGCTCTCTTTCCGAAAGGTCGACCGCCGGTTCGACGCGCGGCGTCCTCTCGGTCGGTTGAAAATAAAAACGATGACCGCGTGAAACGGCGCCTGGACGGCCCGGAAAGTTTTCGTAACCGGATCTGTACGCGATGCGTGTCGCTAAATTTAACGCCCCCTCCACGCCGTCACCCACCACCAATTAACCCGTGTCTTTGTCCATTTTTCTCGTTCCAGCTGGAGGAGTGCGAGACGTCGGAGGACTCACCGGTCAAGGTACGATTTCAACCATCTTCGGTTACCAAAATCGCTTTCCACCACACACGCTTCTGACGGCAGAGAGGTATGAAAGTATCGCATAAACCACGGGTTCCTCTGCTCTTCCCATCGCGACACACCGCTCGCCTTTTTTATCGCGAATATTCCTCTTTCCTTCGTTTCTTGGCCGTGACCCGACCACTTTTTCCCGCGAAACCAGCAGAACGATCGATCCGCGTACGAGAAAATACAGGTATATAATCTCGAAGATGTTACTCGAGTTTGTACGATCCCTATACCTGCATCTATGCGACGTTGCACGCGTTTCGCAGCCATTCGTCTTCCGCTGCTGATATTTTCTTCTATTTCCAACTGAAACAAAAATATCGCTCGATACAGTTGCGTGAATTACCCTGTATACCCGGTGGATCGTAAAAATATTTAGTACCCTAGCTGGAAAATTTTTACTTTAATGAAAATTAAAATTATCTTGAAATATAGCTCAACGTGATAAGCGAATAGGTGAATCGTTGTTTTATGTACTTGTAATTTCGTCACTTGCTGTTAGCTATTGGGATGAAAACAAATTTTTGGGCTATCAGTGGGGTGTCGTTAGGTAGAAGATTAAAAGGAAATTAAATCTGGATCGAATGGCTGATACTGTTGAATGAAGGACATCGACTGATATTAAAATGTCCATAGTGAATTCGCGCATAGACGGAAATCAGTCGCGCGATGATAAAAATATACATTAAATCGGAAAAAATGTTATGCTAATATTAGATAAATAAATAGGTAATTATAACTATCTATTTGATTGCGTGATACTTTAAAGAACCATTTCTTAATCACAAAAGAAAGTATTATCGAAATGATAAAGCAAATGTATAGGATTACATCCATTTTAATCTTTACACCCAATTACAGCGACGATTATTAATTATAATTTATTATTCTACTTTGTTTTCAATTCTTCCGTTTCCGAAATTCGAAATTCCAAATAAACAATTTCTCGAAATCGCTAGTAGACCAAATAAAAAAATTTTCTACAAGATAAACCCTCTGCACGCAAGGATTTTTTCGCTGCAAATACGCAACGACTCAAAGCTTTCCTTACATCTTCCTAAGCTCGCGCCGAAATAATTATTTCGATATTTCACGTGTAGTTACTTGCAATGCAAGAGTCATCTCTCGAGTGTAAAGGATCGACCCGAATCTGCCTCAAAATTTCGCAATCTCCGTAATTCTCGAAGACCCCTCGTTGAAAACGTCTCGAACCTCGTCTCGCATAGTTTTCGTTCCCTGTGCTTGCGAATATTTCGGAGTTTCACGGATAAATACGAAAGGTCGAGGGTAAACTGTCGAGGTGTCGCGCAGAAGCGTGTCTTAACAAGGATATTTACCCGTTCGGCTAATTCGCCGAACGAGCCATCGAGAGGGTACCAAGGATACCCCTACGAATTCGGTTTGTAACAACGATCGCGACCGATTCCTCGAGTGGATTCGTTGCATCGATCTGCGGCGAGCCTCCCTGAGCGGTTAAAAATCAGCCGCGTAAAATATCCTCCGCGACGACCCAGTTTTGCCGGTTGATGCGTCGAGATTGCATCCGCAGCGCGGGAATACGCGGTCGCCCCGTCCTTTCCTCTTCCGCAGTATCGTTCGCCCGATTTATATTAAATATCCGACTGTGCCCGATCTCCGCGAGGACTCGCGCACGTTCGGCACCGAGCGAATGCAATTACCAGCGCATCGATGCCGAAACTAGGCCACCCCTGAGACCACCCTTCTCCCCGCGGGGGTGCGCCAGGGGGTGCGCCAGGCTTGCCAATCGCACCGGGGGACACTGCTGTTAGCAGGCGTTGCGCTTTTCCACCAACCACCGGTTAAACGACGCCTGTTCGCTCTCCTCGATCAATTCGCGCGGCAACTGTACCGGATTCGTTATTTTCTCCTTTTTATTTTCTAATCGGGGTTGGGACAGGGGAAGATTCGCGGTGGGGATTTTTGCGGGCCCCTCGAGATTGACAGTGTTCTTCATTTTTCCTCGAGAAGATAAAGGGTGATTAAATTTGTTGTATTAAAATTATAGAATATTTTTTTTCTTCTATGAGGATCTGTTCTAATTACTTCTTTCTCTTTTGAATCGAATATAGACACTCTGCTTCTCATTTATCGATAAAGATGAGACCGGGATATCGATGGAGAAAATATCTCGCATCTCCATTCGTCTCGACGAACAAGGGATTTCGAAGTATAGTCTCTTGATCCTAATCTCGATGAATACCTCCGCTGCAACGCGGAAGTAAGCATCGAAACGCGTTACCGTCGCAAGACGCTCGGTATCTGGGCCGATTTCGGGGAAACACGAGTCTCGCCTATCTCTCTCTCTCACTCTCTCTCGGCTGCGCGTTCCCACCGCCCCCAGTGGGCCTTCAATTACTGCAGGGATGACACGGCGTCCTCTCCTTACTCCTCGCGACAGCAGCGCGGGCCTGACGTAAAGTATGACGCGCGGAGTAATTTTAATTACGCGATGCAGCAGGCCTGAATTGTTGCTACCGGGAGCTTCAGACATATTGGACTAATTCACGTCATTCGGGCGACACTTATTAAACCCGGGAATGCCGTCAGCCTTAATCCTCGTAGAATGCAAGATGAGCTGCGCGCTAAGGGACGGGGGTTAAAGGAGAGCGAGGGCACGGCTCGCAGAGGACGTGATAATCGCGCCGCGAGTCCTTCCTTTCCTCTTCCTTTCCTTCCTCCGTTCCAACGAACACCGTCGCACACTCTCGTTCGACCAACGGGCCCGACAGATTTTTCGGCCGCCACCTTTATCGCGATGTCCTCCGAGAAGAATTAGATATTCCGCGAAGATGGTTGCGTGCGATGATTCGATGGTTATTAGACCGCCGGTGTTCCGCCTGGGATATGTCCTAGAGCACAACCGATTCCTCTTTTACCCTCTTATTCCCTCTCCGGTGTCCCTCAAGGACTCGGGCGTGTGTATTCGTGGGACGGTAGAAGGGGTGTAGCCTCGGCCCGATCGACAAGGGTATCAGGGACGAATTAAAAAGGACGACACCGTGGCCGGGAAAAGAGCGGAGCCCCGTAATAATTGCTCTGCTTTGGGCTACGGTAACGAAGGCGAAACAAAACGCTGCGCGATATAATCGGTGAATAATAATCGGTGCGTGCGTCGTTATCGGGCGAGGATAACGAGCGCTATCGTTAAGTTTTAATGAGCGCTAGCCCTAAATTAATATAACGATCCTCCCGCGGACCGTGACGGGCCGCCGCGCCGCGCCAACCCGCGCCGACCCGCGCCGACCCGCGTCAGCCCGCGCCGACACTCCGTCACGTGACACGCTGACCACGCCGCCGTGACGGCGTTACCATCGCCTACCTTTCCATTAATGCTCCACAATTGTCGCCATTACCTCGAAATTATTAATTAATCGCTCTCCCCGTTACCTGCCTCGCCCTTTACTCTTTCCCTAGGTACCTTTTCAAAGCGTTAAAAATTTATCCGGAGGGATATCGAATTTTAGGTCGGGATATCCGCGAGTCAAGGCGCGAAACGTTTTCCAACGTTTGGAGATCGTCGAGGATCTCTGATTTGAACGAAGAAGTTACGAAACGCGGTGAAGTCGGGTTACAAGAGAATTTCGATTGTTTAGAGCGTAGGAATTGGGAAAATGGCGGATTATCAGCGAGAGTGGAGCGACGGACAGAGTATCCCGTTTGCGAGCGTTGCACGCTCCGCTTCCGCGCGACTCTTTGTTCGGAAAATCCAGCCGTTGGAAGAATCGCGCGCGAGCGCGAGCCAGCTATCGATGTCAATTAACGACGAGGCTGGTTCGTTGATTAAAGTTATCCGTCTAGGTAATTAGCGATTAATTGAAGGATCGTCCCTTAAAGCAGGCTGGCTCGCGGCTCGACCAGCGCGCTTCTTCGTCATCGTTGAATCGGCCCCGCTAATTGGCTGTAATTAGCGCGCTGCCCACTCGATTCTTCATCGGTGCTATCAGCAGCTCCGGCGATCGCAACAACTTTCGACAGGCGGAGCGAACGCGCTCGAGGATCGAACGCAACGGAAGTCAGTAACGCGTGCAACGAGGGTACCGCGTCGATCTTCCGGGAAAATTCGACGCTCTCGTCGAAGCGGACGTCAACGACCGAAAAAGAGAGAGAGGGAGAGCCGCGGTTTGGTCGGTAGTCTGGGGGAATTTTTTCCACCACCTGTTCCTTCGCGCGCAAAGAGAAAAAGAATTTTAATTCCGACCTCCGCTGGAAGGAAGACCGGAGGACCCGGCAATCTAACAGCGGGTGTCGCCTCGTGACTCTGTCTCCCGCTGTTCCATCGCGTTTTGACCAATGTTTCCAGCAATAAGAGCCGAGGCACGTTCGTTCTGGTCATAAAGAGCCGCGGCGTGCTGAAAAAGAAGGAAAAAAAGGGGAAAAGCATCGCCGGCGAATCTCTGATCCGGAACGTCGTTCAATTTAGCGGCGATGCCATCGAGGTTAGCGGCGCGGGTAATTTCTTCGAGACGAAAGAATAGCCGGTTTAATTGCGTCGGGGCGCGGTCGGCCGGGCTTGTAAATAACATCAGACGCTATAACGCGATTCGCAGCGGCGTCGGAGGAGAAGAGAGGGGTAGAGAGAAGGAAGGGAGCGCGAGATCTATTCCTCAGGAGGGAAAGAAGTGGAACTGGAAACGGCCGGTGAGCCCACCTCGAGCCCACCTCGAGACACTTCCTCGAGGTTAGGCACGCAAAGTCTGCCGCGCCAACCTCAGCCTTCAGACGCCGTTTCCGGAGGGAAGCCACCGACTTCCCTTCTTCTCCACCTCGTACGCTCCATCTTGTCCCCCTTTTCCTGTATACATGCATCGCTAAGTCCCGGTCTCCGCTCTTCCTCCGGTTTTCTAGCTTCTGGTCAAACCTCCCGACCGTCCACTTCGTTTTCCGTTCTCTCTCTCTGTCTCCCGGATCCAAAATTATCAATCCCTTCTTCCACTTCCTTTATCTCTTACCTCTTCTCTCTCCTAAAGTTCCTTCGTTCCATCCAATTATCCGCCAAGTTCACCTTATTTGCGCCGTGAGTTTGCGCCGCGATCCGTATCCCATTCTACTCGGCAAGAGTAGAACACCGTAAAAGTGATTCTACCGTTCGCGTTTGATGGATCGTCGGAATCCGGGGGGGTATTCTATGAATAGCCTCGGCTTCTTTTTCCATCAGTGCGGCTCGTGACACGCGCGGCTCGCTCGCTGTTTGACGTAGATGCATTTGTTTAACTTTTCATCGGGCCGATTCTCTGTCAGCGGACTAAGTGCATAGCGTGGTTCAAGCCGCAGTCGATAATGGATGTCTGTAAACGCGTAGAACGAACTTCGACTCGGCATAAGCAGACTCGGCGGCCAATGGAATCGCCGGGATCGCGTCTATAAGCTGTTGCCATTGCGGATCTGCTTCTACTCGCCGGGCGAATTCCGGTAGATCCGCCATTCGAGCGCGACGTTCACCGGGAAATGGTAACGAGATACCTTCGGGTCTGCCTTCTAGTTCGTCGCGATCCTTTTTCTTTTTTTCTTTTCTTCCTTTTCCTCCTTTTTTCTCCTTTGCCCAATCGGGGCCACGCGAGAGAGAGTCCTCGCATACATAATTCATGGAAGACTCGCGGCGGAGTTGGTTGACATAACCGCGGCGTAACGCGTCGTAATGCGTCATAATGTATAATAATGCATCGTAGCCGGGAGCGTAATGCATGAAAATGGTCCCGCCGCGAGTGGCTTTCTTTATTTCATCGGCGGCCATTAAATGCGCCGTGATTTCCTGCCGGCGCGGCGTAATCTAATTTCGCGGCTTGCTCGCGCAATTATTGCACACCCTGCCGCCGGGCTGGCCCAACACCCGCGAGAAGGTTCGCGCGATACGTCGCTTTAATGGCCGTTATTAGAACCGCGCGCGGAACACGCCGCTCAAACTTCCTACGTGTAATCGTCGAAACTCGATCGCGCGATCGTTACTGTTATCGGCTTCTGGAGGAAGGGTCGCCTCCAGGAAGAATGGTGCTTAAAGCAGACATCCGTTACGCGTTATTAGTCCAACGAACTAGCTGAATTATTCATACGTTCTACGTCTCCGCTCCGCGATTCTTCGCGCGTTAAACTCGAGCACGCTCGAGTCTCTGGAGAGAAAGAGAGACGGAGAGAGGAAACCGTGAATAAGCCGCGAATAATTCGAAATTCGATTTCGATGCGAAGAAAAAAGATCCTTAGCGATCTTGAAGATAACCCGATGATCGATTTTCCATTTTCTTCTTGCGATGGAATTGCCGCGCGCACGCGATACTCGCGGAAACAGCGCGGCCCGCTAAGCGGCATTCTTGCGTAGAGTATAAATTCAGCCTCGACAACGCGGAAAGCACGAGGCCTCGCCGGAGCGGCCATTAATGCTTTTCCGTTTCGCGAAACAACGCGGCGTCGTTGCTCGTTAAACATGCTAATACACGGAAACTTAGCGTAAAGTATGGTTATTAGGGTCGTCCAGATTATAGCAGGCTGGCAGAACGGGCAGAGACAGAGGGGAGCGTATATATCGAGCTGTTCTCTTCCCTTGCCTCGGGTCGCGACGACAAATAGCTTAGAATAATTTAGACGTCCGCCAGATACAGACCAAATGTTTATATTGCGAGGCCAAACACCGCTGGCAAGTACAATATTGAACGATCAAACGGCGCCGCGGAGATTTCCAGCTCGGACCGGCGTCATTCCCGATTCCACCGCCAGCGTGTTGTCTACCGATTCGCTGATTCGATTATTCGAAAAATCGCCTAGTTTGTTCGATCGTCGCGACCGCGGATCGCGAGGATAAACTTGTGGGAAACGCTTTTTCCTTCCGTTTCGTGGAAAAAATCGCACTCAAGTGCTCTCGCATGGCGTTTGGACGCGAGATAGTCGGCAAGGTTGAATATGAACGAGTCGAAGATCGAGGGCTAGCGCGAACGAGATGATTCGTTCGCTCGCTCGCGCGTTAACGCGCGTCTGTCGCTCGCGGTGTCCACATGGGCGAGAAAATGCATCGCGGACGTGAACGGGAGCACAGTGTCGCGGAAAGCTACCTGTCGCGACGAGTACGTGACGCGTTCCTCGTTACTGTACGAAAATTCATGGCACAGTATAAATAATCCCTTCCCACGGCGACGCCTTAGTCGATGGAGGTTGTACGTCTTTTAACTTCGCGTCCCGAGATTGTGTAGAGATCCTTGAAGACGCGTGCGGCGATGCAGATTTCCGAGAATACTCCATTTTGCATTGGTCCATTTTGTATCGCTTAACGCTAAACCTATAACTGTCTAACGAAGAAGAAGTTAGAGTTTTTGAAAAATGAGTTATATCGACCAGTGTGGAAAACCTTTATCGACTAGCTCAGTGTACAAATCGTTTTTGGGACCTTTTTCTAGAATTTGCGATGCGTCTCAACTACGTATATCCCTCGGAAGACAAAGCGTTTTCCGAGGAAGCTTGAGAAAAAAGAACGACTGTAGTCCGTCTAGAGTCGGTTTATGGAAAGCGACTTTGGAGTTTGTATTTCTGATTCTTTGAATGAACGAAGTTCACCTGTGTATTGAGACAAAAATTTTGAACGAATTTTGAACTGAATTTTGAATAAAAGTTTCGAAACCGGTAGGTTTAGCGTTAAATCGTATAAACTGTAACATAGTTAGGTCCTTTGTTACACCTTGCAATACATTAAATCAAAAATACAGATTAAGAATTAACAATAGTTTTAATAGTAATAAAAATTCCCTAGACGAAAAATAAAATTGCACGCTTCTTTGATAAGCGTCAGAGAAGTAACGCGTGTAAAACTGATACTCGCATAAGCTTACATAAAGCTTATATACGATGATTAAGCTACTAACACCTGCACCATGCAATTATGCGACTTGGAGTTTGGTGCCTGCTTAGAATCAGTTTAGAGAACCATAAAGTACATGACTTCGATTTTGTCAAGTCACGGCGAATTTCTCGGGCGGACTATCGGGTAATACCGTGTATCGGCACCCAGCGTCCGCCATTTTGGAGACCCAAGCCGCGTGTATGTTCCTCCTGATGTAAAGACACTGATTCGCGGAGGAACGATGACACCGTAGAGAAAATCCATGTGGTAGAGCATTAAAGGGACACTTGGAGGTTCTCTATGTTTCGCGCGATACTCGTTGACCCGGACGCTCGGCGGGAGCGTCGCGACGCGTTAGCGCGGAACAACGTACCCCTGGGAGACGTTATCCGACGAAACTGGCGTCACTGTGCCCCTGTTTAATCCTCTTTCTTCGATCTAGTTTCGCACGGAGACTCGCGAGGACACCGTCGCGACGCAATTGCCGGATCCGAATTTCAATTGTCAGCGGGGACGTTCAGCTCCTTTTGTCCAGAACTTGCCCACGGAATTGCTACTTTTTGCCGTGTTATGAATATTATCGGCAAGATTATAGTCCTCTATAACGAACGTTATCAACCTCGCTTTGTTCGCTGGAGTTACGTTAACAAAAATGGCACCCAATTTTCCCCTTCGAGTAACCGTTTCGAGTAACAATGCTACGAGCATCATCCTATTTTATTCGCGAAACAGAACATAACTTTTTATTTTCCTAATCTGCAAACGAGAATTCGATTATTACCAATACCAAGTAACGAACGATATAGTAGAAGCTTTAGGTTGTCCGTACACGTTATGCAAATGGCCTGAAATCAAGTGTGCAGCGATAGCGATCAGAAAAGACAGTGTGTATTTATACAGCTTGTAACTAAACGGATGTGGCCTGACATTGTTAACTGTTCAGCCTCGATTTCGGGATTGAACTAACCGACCCCAGGAAGGTCCTGTAAAACCAACGAGTTTAGGTCAAGGGAAAGCCCACGCGAGTGTTTCCAGAGTCTAAGCCGGTGTCACGCCGTTAATTCCGGCGATAAATATCAGCAGGTACGGAGAAGGAGGGGGCTGCGCGCCCCCTCCTCGACTCCGGGATTCGCCGTTTTACTTGGGAAACTGGAGTTTCGCGAAACAGATCCTGTAGCACGCGCTCGACGCGACAATTGGATCGGCAGCTCGAGCATCGCGCGTTCTATTAATATGCCAGAAACGCGCGCTATAAATTCTATTTCAACCCACCCCCCGGGGCCACCCTTGAGAGGCAAGGACAATCGATCCACCCCTGTGAGGCACACGCGAGACTCGTGTAAACCCCCGTTCGCTCGTCGCGTTCGCTTTTTCCCGAATATTCGCCTTTCCTCGGCTCGCCCTGTCTAATTCCACCCCCCAACTTCCTCTCGACCGACCAGTTGCTCCTCCGCCCGCTCGTCCTCGAGATTCCGCCCCCAATTTTTACGGAAACACTCGATCGGACGCGTCGTTTAATCCTCTTCCCTTTTTATCCGCCGATTCCGCGAAAATTGCCGGTGGATTCTATGGAAAACGTGTAGAATCGCGCGAAACGACGCTTCAACGTGGAACTTGGAATCGTTCGCGGTTTGGTTTGGGTTAGGAGATATCGGCGCTACCAAGAACTTCGTTTTTGCTCTGTAACTATCTAGAATCTAGTCAAAAGGACTGCTCCTGGAATTTTCCTTTTTGCAATTACTAAAAATATATTCCGCTTCTCGAAAAATTCTTGTTGACTCGTATCGAGATGGATGTATTAAGTGTTGCTCACTTGAAGTCCGCTGAGAAAAGTACTGGACCGAATTCCCAGCAACCCTTACAAACCAATCGTTCTAACGTGATGGCAGAAGTAGAGTGAATCCGTTTCCCTTATTGGCAAAAATTACCCCTTTCTATTAACCTGATCTTATGGCATCGTGCGATAAAGAAAACGAAAGAAACATCGATAAAAAGCGAGAGAGACGCCAGAAAAAAATGCAACAGCGTAGAGTTATCTCTAAGACATTAACTTCAAATTCTTCCGATGAATTATCGGTTTCTAATTTTATTTTTATTCAGAACTTTACGAATATCTAATGTTGACCGGTATTAAGTTACCGAACCTGAAGATAACGATTTGAGTAGTGTCATAGAAAAGTGTGGACTACGAGTGAAATACCGCGCATAGTATGTCTAGGTTCCAGCTTAAAGGTTTCGTAGACCGATTTTCCCAGTGGAATTTTGCGATTCGTAACAGACGAGCGAGCGACGATCGTCGCTATTCCGGATCGGTCGAGCAACCCTCGCGACACGGTCTAATTACTTCATGGAGATAATCCCCCGGTTAAAGCTGAAAACACCCGGATCCCGGGGCGGAAAAATTCAATCCATCTGTTCCGTAACATCGTCAGCGACGGCGTTTATCCGATCGCCAGGACAAAAGACAATTTCGCGTGATCGAACGCTGATCCGCGAACGGGCTGGCTGATATCTGCGCATGGCCGGGCAGACGAGGACAAAGCGAGGGGAAAAATCGGCCGTGTACGCGATAGAAAGCGAATTACCGATGCCTTTGACAGCGTCCATTAGCATCGAGCCGGGGAATCGGCTACCAGTGACGTCAGAACGTCCCTCGGTGCACGCGCGTGCAACACGGCGGGTGCACGCGTGTCTGGTGCACGCATCGCGCGCGAAACCGGCCTATTTATAGCGAGCGTGTGCACGGCTGTGCGAGCGGGACTTCAATTAGCGAGAGTAACCGCAATTTGCTCTTAGTACTTGAGCAGCGGCCGGCGCTCAATGATAGCCCCGATCACGGCCAATTTGTTGATGAATTTTCGTATAATGGCCGACCCGTTAATTACATAATGCCACGCTCCGGTTGGAAAAGTTAACGGTGGACCTTGATGTCGGGTCACTTTTCGTCGGCCACGCGAGCTGCGCTCCCCGGCTCCCGTTTAATTACTCTTCGACTCGTTTGCAATAATATCGACGACTCCGCTCGTTGCCGGACGGCCATCCTGCACATTACAATGATTAAAATTGATTTCCACCCCCCGAGCTAGCGCGCGCTTGCGTTCCTGGCCCACTCGAAACCCCTTCTCGATCCGACTCTGATCAATTTTAATACGCGCCGCTGGTTACAAACGTTTCTCCGCCGCGAGGATGCCGAGAGGGGAAGAGGACTCTTGCCGAGCACTCGTAACCCTTTGCCTTCCGCCCCCTCTCTCTCTCTCTCTTTCTCTCTCTCTCTTTCTCTCGTTGTTCGTCCATTTGAATATCGCTCGAAAGTTGATGGAATTCGATTAATGAAATAACGTATATCGATCGCGCGCTTTTGGGTTCGTTGAGAAAAATTGCAAGGTTACTATCGGGAACGCGAGGTTTGATATATACTCGAGAGCACCTCGCGCGTTTAATTCTCGATTTGGAGGAAATCTAGCGATATCCAGAGAGAGGTATAGCCGAGATTTTATGCCGATCGGGTCGGAAAGTTTGCTGGGACTGGAAACGCGGTCAATGTGGATATCGATACGAGCGCGCGTGATAAAATCGAGCGCGATTCACCGTGTAATTTGCTAGGCACGGTCGTTTAAAGTTCGCCGTACTTCTCGTTCCACCTGTGATCATAGAAAAACTGGCCGCGGAACGTACATTTCTCGATAATACGTAGCCTGCTATAGTTATCCAATCGAAACTTTAAACGGAATTAGTCAAAGTTGGTAATATCGATGCTTATCAGGCTGAACTCTGCAAGTACGTCACCCTTGGAGTATCGTTTGCTATTTTAAACGGTTCCCGATGGCCGGGCTTGTATCGGAGATCAGGCTGGAAAATCGTAGAAAACGGAGATTAAAATTTCGCGAAAAAGGGTGGAAAAACACGCAAAGTGTCTCGTCGATACCGTCAAAACGCCGGGGTATCGCTGGAGGAGAAACTTACCGGAGTCACGTCGTTCAAACGTCTCGGGGCACGGAACGGTTGCCGATGAAAGACCTTTTATCGGCGATTACTCGAGAAAGCGGCGAAAAAGGAAGAAGAAAAACGGGGGGATAAAAACGAAAAAGAAAGACGCGAGATTCGCGAAAGAGAAACTCGAAAGGTGTACAAAGTATCTCGTTGATCCCGTCAGCCGGCGTGTCGCTATAGTAACATGGCGGTCCGCCGGGCCGGCATGAATTTCGCGAGAAAGAACGATCAGCTAGACGGTCGTCGAATAGAAACCGATGTTATGAGCGGAATATCGAAGATCAGAAGGGACCGGAGCCCGTCGACGTGGCTTTGCCTTGCTAATTTTAACTCGATTTGAATTTCTTTGAACGAGTGCAAAGCCCGCCAAAACCGTCGGTGTACTTTGACTGCGAGACAACCCGCGTCTCTCCCCGGAATACGGAAGCGCCGCGACGAACTTCACGGTTCCCTTGTTCCGCTTCTCCCCTCGCTCTCCCATTACGTTTCATCTTTATTCCCCGGATGGCCCGCGAAACAGCAGACTCGGCGGACATTTCCCGAATTACCATTGTCCCTGCGTTGTTCGAGCCTAGAGCGAACGTCGCGCGGCGAGCAGAGAACTCCGTCGTCCTCCAGAAACAATTTGCCAACGGGCAGAACGAGGGATCACGTGGCACGGCCGCTGGACAACGGAGGAAGACGAAGAACCAACGAGTCACGAGGCAAATCATTGTCACTTAGGGTCCGCGCGGAGGGCCACGGAGGATGTTGTTATGTTTCTCGTGATTTCGTCATTAGGACGCCACTCAAGCACTCAATTCATTAGCTCGCGTCGCGACTCGGTTTGACTGCACGCATCGCGGCCGGCCGACGCGGAACCCCGGCACGGTGGAAGAGGGAAAGAGGGTGCGAAGCCGAAGCGAGGTCAGCGCGGAGCGAGCGAGTCGCTCGGCGAAAAGCCAGAGAGAGAGAGAGAGAGAGAGGAGCGTCGCTCTGCCTAGCACGTCCTGGCACTGTCAGCTTCTCTGGCCTCTATCTGTTTCCTGGCGCCATCGCACCCCCTGCAAATGGAATTAATTTCGATCGTCGATCGTCGCTCGGCTCCAGCCACTCATTCACCAGCACGTGATCGCTTCGTCTCCGCTCCGCGCCGCTCCGCTCCGGTCGCGGGTCAAGCAATCTCGTTGAACCCGAGCATCGTCGCCGATGCCCCGTGTCGTCTCGACGCTCCTCCCGATCCTCGACTTCCACCGCAGATGCCGGCCAGCCAGCGAAAACCGGCGTTCCCACGATT